>NW_020205613.1:3168-5916 GCF_001531365.2 Cynara cardunculus var. scolymus | reverse complement strand
AAAACGATTTTTATTCTTAGTCAGCAAGATGGGTATGCTGAATCTCACCACTTAGAAGCAATAATTATCTTTCAACCAGCGATCTTCTATATCTCATGGTTATGCCCATAAGTGATACAATAATTTAGCCATAATTTTTCTAGGTTTCCTAACCCAGAGCCTCTAGTTCTAAAGACCAGAGCCTCTGGCCGTTTAGAATGACTTAGATTAATTGGCAAATTTTCATCTTTGTAACCAGAGCCCCTCTGGTTCAAAACAAATACTTGGTAATGTTTACCAAGTCCTTTTTTCTCCCATCCAGAGCCTCTGGTTATATAGACCAGCGTCTCTGGACTCCAACACTTTGAGATGTCAATGTCTCAATCCTTGGATTCTTGCATTCTCTCTCATTATTTCTTTCTCCTCAACCTCCCAGAGCCTCTGGTTCCAAAGACCAGAGCCTCTGGTTTCCCCACACTTGCAATATTTTTTTCCCAACCAGAGCCTCTGGTTCCAAAAACTAGAGCCTCTGGTTTCCACCTTTACTTGCTATCTATTCTTTTCTTACAACCAGAGCCTCTTGTTCTAAAGACCAGAGCCTCTGGCTTTAGATTCTTTGAAAGCAAGCCTTAACCATTTTCATAGTCTCTTTCATAGTTTTTTTAACCAGAACCTCTGGTTCTAAAGACCAGAGCCTCTGGATTCAAAGTCTATGTCACCAGAGCCCCTCTAGTCTCAAAGACGATTTTTTTCCTTGCTCTTGACACTCATTATTGTTGGATCGAATAACTCAATTCTTGGTACTAAAACTTACTTGAATGATAGGTTTGACAGTAGTAGAGCAGCGGAAATAATATCAATCAAACAGGTAGAAACAGTAAGAACACAATGAAGAACAAATAATGAACACAAAGAGAATTGCTTCAAATGATTTTCAATTGATTGAAAATGTCGACGATTACAAATCTGGAAGCACACGAAATACAAAGGCCTACACTGCTATTTATACAAGCAAATAACCGTTTCCAGGCACGACCTAAAGCAATTAAATCTAAGTCGTTCATCTGAAACATATTACAGACAAGATCACGTGCAAGACACGAGCAGCTAAAAGACCTAAGTAGAATTAGCTAAAGATAATCTACACAGAAGACTAGCTGCAGACCCTCTGTGAAACATCACAGAGGCTCTGCTGGATATGACTTGAAGCGTATGCAGCAGAGGAACATCTTCCAGAACCTCTGTGAGACACGACAGAGGTTCTGTCGTCTTTGTCTTGTAACATTGTCTTAGCAGAGGACAAGTTTCCAGAACCTCTGTGGATGAAGACAGAGGTTCTGTCACTTTAACCTTGTACAAAAGAGCTTCTTCTGTTGATTGTCCTCTGAGGTCTTCTGTAATAGATCAGCTTCTGTCAACACTTGGTGTTTTACTTTTTCTATACTTTTACATTAAAGGAATGAGAGCTAACAATCTCCCCTTAAGTATGAAAAAGTAAACGAAGTTATTAAGTGCAAGAACATGACTTAATTGAAAGGCATTACAAAAGAAGATTAAACATCATCCTCGAAATGAATTGACTAAAAAGAAATTACAAAACGTAAAAAATAGAGTTTAATACAGGCCAAATACTTTTACAGAGGTTTAACCAACTTCAGATTCTGGGAAGTCATCTACTGGATAGGTCAAATCTGACTTGATGGTTTTGTAGACTTCAAACATCCATTCTCTGAAGTTGAATTGAATTTTGATTGACTCCAAGACTTTTGACACTTCATTCAACCTTAGATGCCCTTTGTCCAGTTCTGCCGCTGTCTTTCTAGAGATCCATTCAAGTGTCTCTGTCGAAAACTTGTGTGTCTCTATTGGATCATAGATGCGTAGGATTTCGTCTTTGTCCAAAAACACAAATCCATAAATAGGGTTGTGAATGATGGTGTTTGGTGAATGCCTATAAATCCAACTTGGCCTGCTGTTAGGAGGAGAGATCTTTAGATCTTGTTGAACTAACCTCGTTGCAAGCTTGAAGTCCTTCTGGCTGTAGTACTTGACTTGTGCGCGCATAAATTCTATCAGCCTTATGAGCAAGATGGAATAGGTAGACCTCTTTTCCATGTAGATGTTAAGTATTTTATGCATGTAAATGACATCATACACACAAAGATTATGAAAGTCAGCGTCTGTGAACTTGTAAAGATTTCCATCCTTCCTTTTCACAACAAATTAAGCAAAAAGGATAGACTTCTTCAGCAGAGTCCTTGGAGAGATAGTCACAAGTGAAGCAATAGGAGTCTCTGTGAAGACTTGCTCACGTGGCCTTGTAAGTCTGGAGAACTTGAATTTGGCGAAGGCAAAAGGAATTTCGGTAATCACTGGATCATAAGGAGGTTCAATGTCTTTGGCAGAGTACTTCCACACAAGAAHTTCTTCTGGGGTWGAAARAGGCTCTGTAGGGGGTTTAGGGAATGGAATCTTGCTCATCGATTCAAAGATTTCATCCACCCTTCCTACTGTGGGGTCCTCTGCCATCTTGGGTTCATCCTCTTCTAGTATGGGCCTCTGGGTTGACCCCTCTACAAGAATAGATTTGATAGATCCTTGCAAAGTGTCGAACGTACCCGTGGACGTTTCTTGGACTGATGGGAGCTTTTATGACGTGCCCTCCCCTGCTCTAGGGGGCATGAACATTGGAGCTCTGCCTTTTCTCGCTTGAGCCTCTGCCTTAGACATCTTTAAAACATGTAGCATTTCTGGGTCATCTTTGTATAA
>NW_020205613.1:0-2437 GCF_001531365.2 Cynara cardunculus var. scolymus | reverse complement strand
GCCATATGTGACCGCAGAGGCAAACATTTGCTTGATCTCATTTTTGAAGTTGGAATAATCGGTGTAACCCGAAGAGATGAGTTCAGCGGCAAATTATGCAGCAAGTTCTGTCAGCTCGGTCTTCAAGGATTGAATGTCACCGGGTCCATCCTCTACTTCCGAATCAACGCGATAACCTGTTTCTGGCTCTATCATGAACAGGTGTTCGAATGCTTCTGTTGGGTCAAAATCAACTTCTTCATTTGAGGAAGAGATGATTGGTGCCACAACAACAGTGGATGCTGGAGGAAGGGTTGAGAGTCAYAGCCTGGAAGGCTTCTGCGAGATCGTCTTTGCGAAGAACAGATCTCTGAAGAGTTGTGATTGTTGACTTCAAATCTGTTGTTGTAGAGGACAACTCTTTTAGAGCCTCTGTAAGAGGAGAAAGATCTTCTGTCATAGGTCGAGAGATGAACAAGCTTTTCAACTCGTYCATCTTGGTGAACACCGCTGTGGCAAAGGTTTGAAACTCCTCCTTTGTCACATAGGTATTCTGGGTACCCAGATCACCAACACATGGTGATCTGTTAACCTCAGAGTCAGAGGCGCCCTCAGCGACTGGTTGTGCAAAGTCAGCTCGGGGACTTCCACCATATCCTTGGCTATCTCCTTGAGGAGAGCCTAATGCTGTTCTGAAGATATCGTGCCCTGTAGGTTCAAAGCCTATCATGGCAGAGGGATCTTGTGTAGACATTAGGTGTTCTACACCTTCTGTCATAGTGATTCTCACTTGCGCCTCTGAAGCACGTTCTTGATGTTCACACTTATGTGAAAAGGCAACACATGCCTCTGTAGGTTGTGGCGAGTCCATGGGCGATGGAACACTTGTTATAAAACCTTCATCCTTTTGAGAGGATGGAGGAGTATGATGAGGTGGCCCAGCTGTGCATTCAACAGAGGAGGAAAGAATTACCTCTGTGAGGATAGGATGGGTAGGGCTCGGCATGTGCTTGCCTGATTCAATAGGGGATCCCTCTAGAACAGGGTCCCTAGTAACGTGGGTTGCATTGGGAGTTGGGCTAGTTTGTATGCCTTAGGCATCTTTTTCGCCCTCACCTAGCTCTACATCTTCTTCTTCGTCATCTAAGATGACTTATGTTCCCAAAGTTGATACATCAATGGTCGTTGTGAACTCCTTGTGGATGTTCTTAAGAACATCCTCAATCTATTCTGTTGGGGAGTCTTCGACGATCACCTTGCGTAACCTTCAGCGCTTAACAGGAGCTGTATCCTCTGCCACTTGTTCTTCTTCGATCAAGGGCTCTGTAGGCTCTGTAGGCTCTGTTGTTTCAGCCTTCTTGTGTTTTCTTTTCTTGTGTTTRGGCAGAGGCACAGTTGGGCCCTCTCCTTTTGCGGGCCTCTTTTTCGCCATTTTCTTCTTAGAAGTATCATCAGCCTTCTGAGACTTCTTCTTCTTATGGCGTGGAGGTGATGGGATGCTAGGTGGATGCTCACTCATCTCACCAGCCACTACTAGCTCCTCCAACCTTTCCTCGACTCTCATTTTTTCAACACGCTCACCTAGGGGTACACCTATGCATCGTGGGGTTGCAGGGACCGGTTCTGGTCGCCTGTTACCATGTCTATAAGCTTTCCTTTCTTCATGAGAGAGATAACGGAGCATGGCTTTTGAGATAGGACGAGGGTTTTTGTAGCCATTCTCGTGTTCCGTAGGCTTGAAGTCCTTGAATGGGTATAATTTGGCGTTAGGCGCTGCAGAGGGCAATCTTTGTGCAAGAAGGTCTCCAAAAGCAAGACCAAGAAAAYGTTGGAATATCAKGTTTGGTTGGTTAATATCTTCTTTGGYCTTCTTTTGGGCCTGTACCTTCGATTTTTCTCCCTTTTGAGTGGCACATTTCTTCTTTATGAGCCCAATCATATCCTCAAAAATGAGTTGAGCATAGTCTAAAGGAAGATTAAAATAAATACCATATAAGATTGACAGTATGGCGTGTGAAGCTTGATCATGGATACCTACCTTTCCTGTAACGCAACAATTTAGAATTTAGAAGAGGGTGTTCCAAACAGGAGGTAGGCATTTGCGCCTGAACTGAGTCCATTTTGAAATGGGGGTTGCATAAGAAAGAAAGTCCAAAAATTGGAGTAATTCATTGTCAGTGGGTGTAGGGGCAAAAGYATTTAGGTTAAGAGTTTGAAGAGAAGGCAAGCGAAGGGCGGTTCGAAGAGTATCCACATTTAATTACATTGGAACAAGAGATTTATTCACAGGGTGTGAGGCGTAACCAACAATGGTTAGCCCAGTGTTATCAAGGGTAGTTGTATAGGCACTCAACAAAAATTGAGTAATATAGGTTTCTGGAGTTGGGCGAGTGGCAGTTAAGGCATAAAAAATAGGATGATTCTTAAGAATTGAAATAATAGTATAGGTAGATTCAGG
>NW_020205612.1:0-6133 GCF_001531365.2 Cynara cardunculus var. scolymus | reverse complement strand
GCGAATTAAAAACTGATAAAACAATAAACATGGAAGATCAAGATTAAAAAAATTATTAATATTATAAATGTATATTTTTTGGGATTTGATGATTTGTAACTCCCCATTAATTGTTTGGGAGTAACATATCAAATAAATTTACTGAAATACCCTTGTAATTAAAATGTGAACATGACATAAACCTACAAGAAGAATCGAATTTGATTGGTTGCCATGGTTTTCAAAGTTAACACAAAGTTATTGGTTAACATTTGATCTTCCCCCTATATATATATATATATATATATATATACTATCTTATTAAGCAAATTTAGCAAAAGTCTTGAAGTCTTAAAATTCTAAATGACCAAAATACCTTTTATACTCACTTTTTCACCCCCTCCTCTCCTCAAATACACTCACCCCTCACACACACTCACCCTCTCACAACCGGTTTTTTTTAAATTATAATTTTAAATTTGCATTTTTTACCCCTATAATTAATTAATTAATTTACTTTATGTCCTTTACTGTAACGCCCCAAACCACACATTGCATGTAACACATATTTCATACAAAAGAAATGCATGATATTATCTCATTCAGATTCCTTAGTACAAGAATCTATTGTAACCAAATACACGGTCCAAAAATTCAAATACATTTCTTGTACTAATCAATCAAAACTGTGCATCAAGACAGATCTTCATGTAGAAATGCATATAGAAAAATATCAAATTTTCCCTTTTCCCTTACCGTCCGAACCTCCTGCAATACATAGTTAAAATCACAAAACGAGGATTAGACCGAAAGATCTAGTGAGATGCCCTATTTATGATATTGCAGGGTACAAATCACCAACACCTTTATGAAAAATAACTATTCATATATATAACAAATATATGAACGAATAGGAACAAAATACCAAATCCTTTCCACTTTTCAAGCTAAGCATTTAGCTATTCAAATATCATACATTTGAACCAGTCAGGCTTCATATAATGCGACTTTTTAAACTTTTATAATCAAACAAGGTTTATATAAAGTTTCAGGCCAAACTTGATATTTTCTCCTCAATAACATCCAGACTATGATTTCCAATAAGAACATTGATCCTAAATCTTTAAATCACAAAGAAATAAAGATTCCAGACCACGGTAGTCTTAAGGAATATAATAGAAAGAGTTATATCATACCACACACATACAAATGCCACCCTTATATCAATTGTACACCTCTCCTTGATATACCACCTTTATCCCATGGTATACCTCTCCTTGATATGTCACCCTTATCCCATGGTACACCTCTCCTTGATATACCACCCTTATCTCCTCATCAAAATATTTCACAAAACAATTCCAAATAGACCGCAGTCAATGAAATTATTACCAATCCAAAATCATTTATATCAAAATTCCCATTTAATGATATAATAACAATTTCTATCATTTGAGCACAAAGCACAACTCAAATTCGGTCAACCTAGGCTTGGCCGGACTTCATCTCCAGTCAAGTCTTGGCCGGTTACCAAATCCGGACAACTCATCGCCCAAGGCTTGTCCGATTTAACACTTAGAAATAAATTCCACCTTTTGTTCAGATAAAAAGTTCGGACAATACATCGTTCAAAGCTTGACCGATTTAAAATAATTCGGTCACCACTTAGTCATATTCCTACTTCTCCATTCAAAATGTTAACCATTCTTATCATTCATAACTTGCTCAAAGCTTAACCGGTTTAAAACTAAACCGCTTAACGTTTGATCGGTTCAGAGCTTAATCGCCCAAACCTTGTCCGATTTAAGAATAATCCGGTCAGCCTTTGTTCGGATAAAACCCTTAAGCAATTAACTGATTTCTTTCCAATAATATATAACATTCAAATAAAACCAGTAACAAGTTTTATGCAAAAAGGTTTAGAAATCACTCACCTTAACAAGCCTTTTGAAAACAACCTTCTTGAAATCAGATACTTGAAATTCGGTCAACTCCCTTTATCCTTAAATCGCACAACTTTTAAAATGGCAGGAAGAAGAGAATGGAGGCTTCAACCTCCTTTTATACTTTCCCTTTAGGGAAAGTCGGCTACTAGAGTCGTACTCCATGTGCATGCTTACATCCACACACCATGCATTCTTATAACATGCACGTGTGTATAATCACACACACACACACATATATATATATACATATATATATATATACACTTCTACATATGCACATAGTCTCAAACATGTATCCATATTATGCACATAATTTCCACACACACTAGCATGATCAAATAAACCAAATTTATCATGCTATCACATAATCATTTAATCAGATAATCACGTATTAATTACCTTGGGTGATAACCAAGATCCAGTTATCACATTATCCACCCCTCAAAAGAATTTCGTCCCATAATTCCTTTAATTAAAGAGCCAAGGGTATTATGATCTTATCTTTGACTCTAGTTCCCATGTTGCTTCTGGTTCTTTATGAAAATTCCACTGAACCTTAACCAGACTTATCTCTTTGTTTCTTAACACCATGATCTTTTGATCAATTATGGCTTCTGGTGTTTCCACAAAGTTCATCTTACTATCTAATTTAATCTCTGGCATCGGTATAGCTAGACTCGAATCGGCTAAATATTTCCGCAGATTCAACACGTGAAAAGTGTTGTGAATCAGACTCAGTTTTTCTGGCAGCTCTAACTGATATGCTACCGGCCCAATTCACTTACATATTCTAAACGACCCCACATACCTCGGACTGAGCTTTCCTTTCTTTCCAAATATGATAACACCCTTCCATGGCGAAACTTTTAACATCACAAAATCACCTATATCAAATTCAATCGGTTTTCGACGATTGTCAACATAACTTTTCTGGTGATCTTGTGCTGTTTTGATTCTTTCACGAATCTGTACGATCTTTTCAGAAGTTTCTTGGACAATCTCAGGACCCGTCAGCTGTTTTTCTCCTACCTCATTCCAACACAACGACGTTCGACATTTACGCCCATACAACACTTCATACGGTGCCGCTTGGATGCTGGAATGGAAACTATTGTTATATGCAAACTCTATTAATGGCAAATGATCTTCCCACGATCCCCTGAAGTCAATAATACAACTTCTCAACATATCTTCGAGAATCTGGACAGTTCTTTCACTCTGCCCATCAGTTTGCGGATGATAAGATGTACTTAGTCGGATTTCAGATCCCAAAGCTTTCTGTAATCCTTCCCAGAACTTTGAAGTAAACCGACTATCTCTATCAGAGACAATAGATAATGGAACATCGTGTCTGGTTACAATTTATTTGATGTAAATCTGTGTTAGCTTTTCTAAAGAGTATTTCTCTTTTATCGGAAGAAAATGCACAGATTTGGACAAACGATCAACAATTACCCAAATCGCGTCATGCCCTTTTGGAGTTCGAGGTAACTTCATAATGAAATCCATGGTAATGTGATCCCATTTCCATACAGGTATCTCTAAAGATTGAAGACTTACATACGGCTTCTGATGTTCAATCTTAACCTGTAAACATGTCAGACGCTGTTCCACATATTTAGCTATGTCCCTTTTCAACCCTGGCCACCAATAAAAAGGTTTCAAATCTCTATACATCTTATTGGTGCCCGGATGAATGGAGTATCAGGACTTATGGCTTTCATTTGATATTGTATTTCGTATATCTCCAAAATATGGTACCCAAACTCGCCTTTGAAAGCACATTAGTCCTTCATTATTCTGTTCCAAGGTTGAAATCATCTTGCCCAACCTTTCTACTTTAACAAAATTTTCTTTTATAGCTTCTTGTTGGCATCTCTGAATTTCCTTACGAATGTCGGGGATCAAGTTCATTCTCATTGCCACAGCTTTAATGGTTCCACTCTTTTCTTTTCTGCTTAAAGCGTCAGCCACCACGTTTGCTTTTCCCGGGTGGTATAGGATTTCACAATCATAATCATTAACCAGTTCAATCCACCGACGCTGTCGCATATTCAATTCTTTTTGGCGGAACAAATGTTGTAAACTTTTATGATTAGTGTAAATCTGACACTTTGTTCCCAGAAGATAATGCCTCCAGATTTTTAGAGCAAACACTACTGCAGCTAATTCCATGTCATGGGTTGGATACTGCTTCTCATGATCTTTCAATTGTCTTGATGCATAAGAAATCACTTTTCCTCTCTGCATCAGAACACATCCTAACTCTAACTTTGATGCATCGCTGTAAATCACAAAGTCTTTAGATCCATCTGGTAGGGTTAATATCGGTGCGCTGCAAAGATAATCTTTTAATAATTGAAAGGCTTCTTGTTGTTCTCCTTCCCACTGGAATTTAACGTTCTTCCGGGTCAACTTAGTTAATGGCACGACTATCTTAGAAAAGTTTTGAATGAACTTACGGTAATAACCGGCCAATCCCAAAAAGCTTCTAACCTCGGAAGGATTTTTCGGAGCTTCCCATTTTGCAACTGCTTCTATTTTCACTAGATCAACTTTTACCCCTGCTTCTGAGATGACATGACCCAAGAATTGAACTTCTTTTAACTAGAACTCACACTTGGACAATTTAGCATACAACTTTTCTCTTTTCAACAATTCCAGTATCAGACGAAGGTGTTCTGCATGTTCTCCTTTGGTTTTAAAGTATATAAGAATATCATCGATAAATACAATAACGAATTTATCAAGATATTCCTTACATACCCTATTCATCAAATCCATAAAAGTTGCGGGCGCATTAGTTAAACCGAATGACATAACTAGAAATTCATCATGCCCATACATGGTTCAAAAAGCTGTTGTAGCAACGTCTTCCTCCCTGACTTTAAGTTGATGATATCCTGACCTCAAATAGATTTTGGAAAAATAACTTGCTCCTACCAATTGATCAAACAAGTCATCAATCCTTGGTAAATGATACTTGTTTTTTATTGTCAACTTATTCAGTTCACGATAGTCTATACACATTCGCATAGACCCATCCTTCTTCTTAACAAATAAGACCGGAGCACCCCTAAGGTGAAGTGTTGGGCCTAATACATCCTTTATCAGATAAATCTTTCAACTGTACAACTAGTTCTTTCAATTAAGATGGAGCTAAACGGTACAGCGCCTTTGCTACCGGTGCAGCTCCTGGTATAAGATCGATTCGGAATTCAATGACTCTGTCGGGTGGTAATCCAGATAAGTCTTCTGGAAAGACTTCTGGATATTCATTAACAATCAGAATCGATTCTTCTTTTCCCTTCTCTTTCTTCAGATCAATTACGTATGCCAAACATCCTTGGCACTTCTTTCCAATACTTTTCTGGGCTTTCATTACTGACAAAATATTGGTATGGTGATTCTGACGATCACCATATGTAACAACCCTCATATTCCAAATACATATAATTCACATCATCATTCTCATAATAGTAAAATAGTATTATTACAAAACATGAACTATCAAAAATGTATCTTTAATACATATGCATAACAAGCTAATATCAACAATTAGACTTTTCCCTTGCCTTTATCTTTCAGAGCACGCTGTCCTGCAAAACAGGTTAATCCAACATTTGAGCGTTAGACCAAAAGGTCTAGTGAGTGTATAATCTCATACAACAATATATATTCCAAACATTCAGTTTAGAATCAAACCTGTTCTGAAACATAAGTATACTTATGTTTCTCGCGGATTACACCGCCATCTCATTCTCTTATCTCTTTCTCACTCGCGGTTACACCGCCCATTATACCATTCTCGCGGTTACACCGCCCCTAACACTCTCGCGGTTACACCGCCCATATCACTCTCGCGGTTACACCGCCCATATCACTCTCGCGGTTACACAGCCCATATCACTCTCGTGGTCACACAGCAATCTCAAACGCAGTTCACACTGCTCATATCACTCTCGCGGTTACACCGCCCATATCACTCTCGTGGTTACACCGCCATCTCACACGCAGTTTACACTGCTCATATCATTCCAAAAACATTCTTTCAAAAACATATCTTTTTATCCGGACTTGAAGTCCGGTCATAACCGTCCGGATTAGATGTCCGGTCAATACCCTTTAAAACTCTTTTCTTTCCATCCGGATTACAAATCCGGACAAACACTTAGAAAATAATTCAACCTTGTCCGGTTTAGTAATCC
>NW_020205611.1:4312-6039 GCF_001531365.2 Cynara cardunculus var. scolymus | reverse complement strand
AGGTTTACTTGAATGTCGAACTTTCTTTTTCTTAGTAAGCTTCTTCTGTTTCCTTGAATTCTTTTTGGTTTTACTCTTTTTATAATAAACATCCTCRGAAACAGGTTTTTGATTAAAATTCTTTTGAAAATCTGAAGCTAAATCAAAATCCTCAGTCATATTGTTTTTAACAATGAAATTTTCATGACTGGGTAAATTATTTAAAAATTCAAACTTATCAATTTCATCATCTAAGCAAACATCTGAATTTAATATATCAGAAAAATTAATTTCTTCATTAACAAGATTTATTTCTTCTGAGTCATTGGCTTCACTCAAAGATTTTTCGCACGAAAAATACTAAGACTCAACATGTTCCGTTTTTATTATAGAATTTTATAAATGTTCAATTTTATCTAAAAATTCTTGTTTTTGCTTGTTAAATGAAAGTCTTTCTTCAGTTAAAATCTTTTCCAACTGAACCACTTGTTTTCCTAAAATAAGAGTAGGAGTGTAAGGCTTTGGTTCAGCTGGTTTTGCTTCAAGCTTTGCCTTTGAATAACTATGGAAATAATCTGTTGAAATTGCAGAGTCTTGATTTTTGTAACTTTCATTTAGATTTGAATAATCAAATGGAATTTGCATCTTGTCTTTTCTTTGACGATTATAATCTTCTTGTTGTTCGACCTCTTCAGAAGATTTTGTAAATTTTACCGAATACTCGGGACCACAATAAAGATATTCATAATTATATAAGGTCGGGGCATAACGTAACGCTTTTTCTAAAAAATTTGGATTTTCATACCCCAGCCCTTCCCGAGGGTTAAAATATCTCATTTCAGATGGTTTGTTTAGAAAAATGGTTTGATCAGTTTGTCCTCTTTTATATAAAATTTCTTCTTTAACCTTCAGAGTTTTATTTAACTGAATTATTTGACGTTCAAGCTTACTTATTTTAACAATCAGTTCTTCATTAACTAATTCTAATGATTTATATTTTTCCTTCAAATCAGATAATTCAGATTTTAAGAAATTGGATTTTTCATCAAATAGTTTGGACTCAGATAACAAATACTTAGCCCAATTCAAGTTTCCAGCATTTTCAATATATAATTTGACATATTTTTCTTTTTGCGTTTTTAATTGATCTTCAAAATTAATTGACCGTAATTTTTCTGATTTTAATTCTTGCTGGAAAGTTTGAAATTTGAGCCTCATCTTTTGCATCTGTTTAATGCATGATTGATGTAATACCTCTTCATTCATTTCCGCAGTCTGTTCTTCTTCTTCACCTGACAAACCTTTATATGTTCTAGCCATCAAGCACATGTGCAACAGCTTCAGTTTCTTCTTCTTCATCAGTTAGATTCAGCCAGTGTTCATCCTCAGCCATAAGTGCTTTGCCGGCATCTCTTTGTTTGGACAGAAGAAATTTGTTCTTGTAGTAGTCGGTATCTTGATTTACCGGCTTCCTACAATTTACAGCAAAATGCCCTAGCTTACCACAGTTATACACTTAGTGTTCTCATCAGCTACACCTTTGGTAAATTTCTTCTTTTCTTCCGGCTTTTTCTCATACTTCTTCTCAAACCTCTTTTCTTCATATTTCTTCTTCTCGCCAAACTTGTCTTTGTATTCATATTTTGAGCCTGACGAGAATCTCTGGTTGTTCGAGTGTAGCCTTTTTGAGAACTTCTTCTGGAATGCYTTAGTCAGCATTGCCATTGCCTGTTTGATCTCTGACATTT
>NW_020205611.1:2513-4015 GCF_001531365.2 Cynara cardunculus var. scolymus | reverse complement strand
TTTGTCAGCTCATTAAGCAGTCTGGCAAGCCTATTATAGACATCATCAAGACTTTCACCTTCTTTAGCCTTGAACTCTTCATAAGCTGAAATACAGTTAGTAATCTTCAGCTGAGTTCCCACTTTTGAACCCATCATCATCTTTTCAATTTGAACCCACATGATGTGACCTGATGATTTATGACTGTCAATACTAGTGTAAATATCATTAGTCAATGCTTGCATCATATAAGACTTGCAAAGTACATTAGCATGGGCTCTCTCTTTTTCTTCAGATGAATATTGATGTTTTAGTTTGGGTACTTTCTGAACAGGTATGCCTTCTACTACATCAACATCTAACTCTAGGAAGAATTGAGCAGGACCTTCCATTAAAGATTTCATAATCAGATCTCCTTTCATTCTCTCAATGAAGTTCAGAAATCTATCTCTCCACTGATTATAATCACCACGAAACAGAACAGGTGGCTTGGTATCAGTACCAATATTCATTGCTTCTCATGAACTCATCGTATCAATTTGTATGAAAATAGGATCATGCAGTTTAAACTTTGAATTAAAAGATCAATTTACGAAAATATATCTAATAATCTCTAAACAAAACTTTGCACACATTCAACACTTAGAAAAATTTAGCACTTATACTTATCCGGATTAGGAATCTGGTCAAGTTTATCTGGATTGAAAGTCCGGACAGCAAAGAACTTTTTCAATCAAATTTTCCGGATTAGAAGTCCAGACAACGAGCAATTCTAAATCGCACACAAGCACTTATCAACAATTAACAAGATTTAAACAATTTACCAAAATTCAAGCGGATTAAGCAAAAAGAAATACGTATAAGACACAAAAATCTATTTGAATAAAAAATTTCAAATCGGATGTTTTCAACACTTAGTCAAAATTCCAAAATGAAAATCGGACGTAAAAAGTCAACAAGTCAAAGTCAACAAGTCAAAGTACGTATAGGTCCTTCTAAAACAAATCGATCAAAAGTCAAAGATTTAAATCGATCAAAAAGTCAAAATCCGTTCAATCACCAAAGAATGTATGATCAAAAATATAAATCGCTCAAATAGACAAATGCACTAAGTACAAGTTTTACCAAGCGGATTCTCTAAATCGCTTACCAAATCGCACAACACTTAAACGACTTACCAGTCGAATTGTGTAAATCGCCCACTAATCCGTTCAGGTTACCAAATACTTACTAGCCGGATTGATTAAATCGCTCAATAATCCGCTCAAGGTATCAACGATTTACCAGACGGATTATTTGACTCGCTTGTTTATCCACACAAGTGTTAACCGGATTAACCTATAACAAACAACTCAAAACACACGGATGTTAAATCGCACAAGTATTAAGCGGATAACACCCTAAATCGCACAAGTCTTAAGCGGACTAATATTCAACCAAAAACACAAAATTTCACACTTTTTTCCAAAATTTTGGATCAAAACATGAAAAAATATGACTTTTGAAGAATATTTTCCAGAATA
>NW_020205611.1:0-1723 GCF_001531365.2 Cynara cardunculus var. scolymus | reverse complement strand
AAGAATAGATCATCAAATGTTACTGATTTGATTGAGAGAGAGAAATTACAGCTCTAATCTTGATTACAATCTGCTAATCACTTGGTCATGACAATTACAAGGAAAATACAATTTATACTAAGAAAATAGTAAAGCTACACTATTACAAACCAAATACACTTAAGGAGACACTTGAATACAACATTAAAGCTCTTACTCAAACCCAACACTGTTCAACAAAGGCTTCTGAATAAATCAGTTCAGGACCCACTCTTAACTGAATGTGGCTTCTAAACATACAGTTTAGAACCCGTGCTTAAAATGTTTCCTTTATTTTTAATCTTTGAGCTTAACTGAAATATTTCTATAATCTACTTTCTAGGGGGAGTCTCTAGAAGTTTTTCAATAAAAGTTTTTGATAAATGAGTTGATTGTGGGAAACGAGTATTTTTTCTGAACAGGTATTTCTTAAGATTTTACTTGTGTAATTTCTCATCGATCATAACTCCAATACCTGTTTCAGCTATTCTTCAAATCGTTATTATCACATCTCTTATATATAAATCATTTTCGGTGATAATACACTCGTTTGTATTCAAATGTTGATTTGTTCTGTTTTTTTTTCTTGATTGATATACATTTTTTTAATCAGAATCTGTAAACTCGTACTTACAGCTCTTCATTCATTTCTCTCGCATATCGAATAATCTGATCATTGTCGCATTATTCTTTCATTGATTGTGCTTAAAGTCAAATATATTGATCAATTTTTATATGATCATTGTGCTTATCTACAATAATATTTTTGATCAACTGTTTGTGATCAATTGTGCATATTGCTAAATTTTAGGAGGGACTGAGTGCTTATCAGAAATACCTCTATGGAATGTTCGAACCGACAAACCTACCCAAGAGGACAACCATATCTGAGTGAGCTTTATATACAAAAGGGTTGTGTGCTGAAACTAAAATGAAATGAGAGGGGTAATTGTTGTGAGCTAAAATAATTGACGAGAGTTGTGTCAGGATTAAAAGAATATAAGAATCCTGTTCCAAAGTTCTAAAATCCGGGCATACCGCATAATCTATTAGTTCTCAATTCTTTCGAGACTAATATTGAAAAAGGCAAAGCCCAGGTCAATTCTTGTCACAACCCCACCAGCTACTCATTTATCTCTCAACAGATAAGTGTTTCAATAACAATTGGGGAACGGAGCTCATCATCTATCAGTTTCTCATTCAGAGATAGTTGATATTGAATCAGAAGGATATATGTCCCCCCCCTTCAAGTCTTTTTGATCACTAATTGAGTCCGATAAATTTGTGTAGTCCACACGGTTTATCTTTTTGAGCCTTAACAGAAGCATACGTTGCTTTATCTTTTTACACTACACAGATTGCATTTTATTTGTTAATTTGCCAAAACATTCATAGATATGCTATTATTAAGCTATCGATGATTGAATGGAAGACCTGGTGAGATGATGTCACACCCCGCTAAAGCGGAAACACGAGGTATGGCAGTAGAGTCTCATAGCAATAGAGTATAAAGAAACACAACCATACATTTAAAATTTCATTACATCACCATCAGAGTTTACAATCCCAAAATGACAAGTTTGTGAAATAGATAATAACAAAAATTTYGATGGTGATGATCAAATCGCGGCTTCTTTTAAATGCCGCCATGACCCTTATTTACCCCTGAAAAGCACGTTAAAACAAGTGTCAACTACAAGAGTTG
>NW_020205610.1:500-5706 GCF_001531365.2 Cynara cardunculus var. scolymus | reverse complement strand
ACTTTTTGTAAAAGCTGGTCTCGTTCTACAGTAACTAAATCATATTTAATTTTCAGTTCAGTTCTCATGTTCAGTTCAGTTTCAAGGTATGTCTTTAGATCAGACAATTTCTTTGAAGTATCCTGGAGTTTACCTTCTAACTCCTTCTAAAGCATTTGAAGTTGTTTCTTCTGATTTAGCAACTCTTTCTTCTCTTCATCTGAGCTGCTTTTGTCATTCTCCAAAGCGATGTCAAGCCAYTTCCTCTTCTCAGTAAGCTCTTTTGCAATTGTTGTATACTTCTTTGAAGTATTTCTTTTCTCTATAGCAAATTGCTTTTTCTCTTCGTCCAAAGCCTTTTGCTTTAGATCGATGCTTTTAGACAGTTTCTGGAGCTGGCTCTGACAGTCTTTGGAGATGTCTGTCTTTTCTTTAGTATGTTTCTCTCTTTCCAAAACAATAAGCTGCTCAAAATCCGGGCTTTAGAAGCATATTGGCGTTCAGCTCGAGAGAATTAATCTTCTTCTCGTAAGATTCTCGTTCAGCTCCAAACTTTCTTTCAACTTCGATGATTCACTTCTTTTCTATCGCCATCTCATTCCTTTCATCATGTAAAATCTTTTCAGCCTGTAAAACCTTTTCCTTTTCTAATTCAAATAATTTCCTTAACTCAGTCAGCTCATTCTCAGTCTTGTGGAACTTCTCAGTTAAATCCTTTACATCTGAATTGCTTCTTGGAAAATTCCTCTCAGCAATTAGTACATTTCGAACTGCTTGAAGTTTAGTTGACAACTCTAAGTTAGACTTAGTCAATCTATTTAACTCATCATCATAGTTTTTTCGATCAGAACTCCAAGTATTTTCAATTTGTTCAATCTTATATTCAAATTCCTTCACAATTCGTTGACATTCAATTTTATGATTGTTCTTTAAGTTGGTTATAGAATCCTCTTGAACACAACTTTTAATATACAAATTTCTATAATGCTCTTTAAGAGTCACATAGCTCTTTTCTGACTCAACAAGCTTCTCTCTCAACTCCTGTACAATATCTGCCATTTAAAAAAAATTGATCAGTTAAGGATCTATGCAGTGAAATCAGTTAAAAAAAACTACGAACAGTTAAGCTCAAAAAGAATAGAAAAACACAAACACTGAAAAACTCACGCAAAAAAAAAAATAGACAATGATCCAAACAAAAATCTAAACACAAACAATCTAAGAAACAACAAAAAAAAAAATCCAAAATAAATCCAAGTCCAAAAATATGAGGCTAAGTCCAAATCAAACAAATCCAAGCCCAAATACAATACAGATATGGAACAAAAACAATATACTATCTGCTCTCGTAAGATTATCCAGAAATCCACTTGAAAGCTTCTAGTATGGATCCACTTCTCACAGCTCTAAATTGGATATTCTGCGGACCATGCACTTTGTAGTTTCTGTTTCAAAGCTTCTTAAACAGTGTGTTGTCAACTGCTGTCAAGACCTGCTATGTTCAATCTTGCCAATCTAAAATCTTGCTGTGTTATTATCTCATACCTGTTGAGTTCAGCCTGCAAACAGATCACTGCTTTCAAGACCTGCAGTTTCAAATCTTCTAAACAAAACAGTCACAAAAGCTTCTATATGCAAAACAAATGCTAGCTGCTGTTTCGTTCTTGCTTCTGCTTTGTTGTTGATTGCAGATTGTACACCAACACGGCTGTTGCTTCTTGTCTAATTCACACCAACAGTTGTTAACAACAACTTGTTTCAAATTAAAAAAAATTGCTGCTGTCTTCTTCTTGCTGTCAAGACAGTTTTAAAACAGCAAGACTGCTGTTGCTGTGAATGAACCTGTCCAAATCAGACCAGCAAAAACAACACCCAATGAACCTGTCAAAAAATGATCTTCACTAAATAAAACAACACCCAAAGCAGCTTGAGTAATCAACTCTCAACCAAAAATCAAACAGCAAAAACAGTGATAGCAAACAATCATAAAGATCATGCACTCATAACTAGCTGACCAAGACTAATCATAAAGTCAGATCTGCTCAATGTGAAGCATTTCAAAATAGTTGCTGTCAATGTTGCACTACCTGCTGCTGTTAAACTTGCTGTTTTGTTCTTGCTGCTCAAATAACAAACACAGAAATATCAAACAGAATGTTTAAACTCGATTCAAACAAAAATATCTGTGTAACTGTGTACTGTGTACTGTGTAAGCTGTTTTAAAAAAAGCCTTAAAAAAAATTAGGAAACAGCAATGATTGATGCAAAATGAAGCTGCTGTTTTTCACTTGGTACTAGCACTAGCACACTGCAAGAATAAACCTTGAATTTCTGTTGTTTCAAACCAGAAACAGTCCCAAAGACTGTTGTAGTTTTGCACACTGCTGTTGTAGTTGCTATCAAAAACAGTAACCAGGTGCTGTTCAAACTGCTTCTATTCCAGTCTGCACTTGAGTTTATGAACAGCTACTGTCAAAAAATGGTTGCTGTCTATGTCCGATTGTTGCTGTCTTCTTTCCATACACAACAGCAAGATTTGCTGTTAACTGCTCAAACCTGTTGCTGCTTGCTCAACACTGCACACAGATGCTTTGCTGTTTCAAACACCACAAACACAGCACAGCTGCTGTTAAACCTTTGCTGTTGCTGCTTGCTTATTTCTTGTTGCAGTGGACTAAGACCTGCTGCTGCTCCTGTTTCTGTGAAGTTGTTCCAAACCTGCTGAATGAAACACAACAAACACAACYTGTTAAACAAAATCTGCTTTCAAAATAATAATTGTTTTCAACTGTTAATGCTTCAACTTCAATCTGCTATGCTTAAACACTGCTGCTATATTCCCTTAAAACAAAACCTGCTGTTGGTTAAACAGACCCGGCACTGTTAACAAACACAGCAAGTGAAGCTGCTGCACACTGCTGTTACTTGCTGCTTAGTTGCTAAACCTGTTACTGCTGTGAAAACAGGTTTAAACAACTTAAAAAACTGTGTTGCTGTCTAAACACACAGCACATTTCAAAATGATTAAGTTGCTGTCAAAATGGAGTTAGTCTGCTGCACACTGTTTTAAAACTGCTTCAAATCACTACAAACACAGTCAAGACCTGCTGAATGCTAAGAGCTGCTGTTGTTTCTTCAACCTGTTGCTGCTGTTACAAAACTAAGACCGGCTGTTTCTGTTGAACAGTAGCTGCTTAAATTGCTGTTGTTGCTGTTTTAAATCTAGACTTGCTGTCAAGACTTGTACACTGCACACTACAAACTATTCACTGAGTAGCTGCTTATGGATAACATTTGTCTCATCAAAACAGATTAAAAACAGATAACAGAGCAACAGTTAATGCACAAATCATAATCAC
Source organism: Cynara cardunculus var. scolymus (assembly GCF_001531365.2). Taxonomy (NCBI): domain Eukaryota; kingdom Viridiplantae; phylum Streptophyta; class Magnoliopsida; order Asterales; family Asteraceae; genus Cynara; species Cynara cardunculus. The sequence goes on along the minus strand of NW_020205610.1, from coordinate 2,368 downwards.
AAACACAGGTTATACACAGATCAGCAAGAGTCAACAACACAAACAATTTAAATTCCAACAGCATGTCTAAACCTTTAAACTCAAACAAATTGAAATGAGATTTTAAAAACCTGCAATTGAGTATGTTAGCATAGAAATCAAATTTGAATGAAAACTAAACACACATGACAGAATCAAATTTTGGACGAACACTATATCCTGGGTAAATGGGAATAAGCGGATTAGAAGTCTGCTCAAACTTCTTCGATGTACAATAAGTCCTAAACCGGACAGAATACTCAGATTTAAAATGGATGTGAAATTGAACGGTTTCTAAATCCGGATAGAAAGCTTTGATTAAAAAATTTCCAAGTCATAAACCGATCAAGAGTAAAATTTAAACCGGTCAAGTCCGTTCAATGATAAACCTAAACCGTTCAAAATGACTTGCCTGCTGAAAGAATAAGAACCCTAATCCGGTCAAATGGTGACCGGTGTAGATGAACACCGCTTGAAATATGTCCGGAGAAAGATGAATACCGCGCAACAAATAAATCTTACCTGAAATTGATCGGTTTACCTCTCCGTTCAAGGAATCCAATTAAGCAGTGAGCGGTGCTTGAAGTCCTGTAATGTCTTGTGCGGTTTACCTCTTATCTCCATGAAGAACAATCCGATTGAGAAACCTTCAAAGTTGTAGGCGGACTAATAGTCCGTTCAAAGTTGGGCTAAAAAAATGAACTTAAGCCCAAACAAGAGAATTTAAGTGATGGGAGAGCTTTGGACGGTTTAACAAAATTTAACAAAACAAAAAAAATAAAAAACAGATTAAAACAATCAAAAACATAAAAACAAAAAGAAATTTAAGAGAAATTGGATAAAAAACACAGTTTTTAAAAAAAATTCAAGAACACGAAAAAAATTTCAGAACACAAAATTCGATTAAATATTGATTTATTTTGATCAAATCACAAAAATTTGTGATTAACAAAGATTCACAATTCAATTTCGAACATATTGATCATGTTTTTAACATCAAAACACAAGATTTTATGGAAAAATCGGATCAAAATAAAAAAAAATGTCAAGAACACGAAGAACACGAAAAACAAAAAAAATTCAGAAAATAAAAAAAAACTTATCTCTTCGATTTCTTTTTCTGATTTCTTGCATTCCAGCTYTGATACCAATTGTGTGTCCACAATTACTGATCAATTCTTCAATATCTTCATAATCATGATGGCAGATTCATATATACATTCAAGAACATCAATAACACTTGAGAGGAAAAGTCAATGCATGTAAAGCTCAGTCAAACCTCTCAATTAACAATGTATATTACAATTGAGCTCCTCTTACTCTAATTACAAAGATTAAACCATATTTATATGGTCAAACTAACAAAGACAAAGWCAAAGTCAAACCTCTAAGAAAAGTCAAACACGCTGACTTTTTACAATTAGACTATTTATAAACTTTCAAGATGAATACAATTAATACTGATTTCTCAGTCCTAACATTCTCCCCCTTTGTATTCAGACTTGAAAGAAAATTYTGYGCTTTAAGTCCKGTTTGAACTTTGAAACTTTAAGCACAAAATGTCTTCTTCAAAAGAAATCTTCAAACGATCAACTGTTGAGAAAGATCTTCTAGCACTCCCCCTCGAATGTAGAATCTCGGTGATCTTTTCTTTTGACAATGTAGATAAAAAAAAATCTTTAGTAATGCTGTACAAGATATGATCTTCAAAGAATCTTCAGAAAACAAACTTCAGTAAACTATTGTGAAGAAGATCTTCACATTCAACATCTCTCAGTCAATTTAGCACACAAATAATCATTCTTTAAACATCTTCAGTCGCACTTCTTCTTTTGAGTCTTTTGCCACTT
>NW_020205610.1:0-330 GCF_001531365.2 Cynara cardunculus var. scolymus | reverse complement strand
ACATATACTCCCTCCTTAAGAAGACCGTATAAGAATGCAGTCTTGTCGTCCATCTGGTACACTGTGAAACTTTTGTGTGCTGCATACGCCAGAAACATTCTGATAGCTTCTATCCTTGCAACCGGAGCAAACGTTTCATCGTAGTCAACTCCTTCTTGTTGATTGTATCCTTTAGCGACGAGCCTAGCCGTATTTCTGACCACCACACCATCTAGACTTATCAAAATTACATCGATAGATTAAAAGGGATTATCATCAAATCACTGAGAGAGATGATCAACAATCTCCCCCTATTTGATGATAACAAGATAACATAAAGAAAGTTATCTT
>NW_020205609.1:5028-6555 GCF_001531365.2 Cynara cardunculus var. scolymus | reverse complement strand
ACAGGCTGTTCCCCATGAGCCGTTTCAAATTTTCATCTTCCCTAACCCCAGCTTGACACGTGTCAAATTCATTAATGGCATGTACTATCAAAATGGCTCACGTTCTTCAAATCATATCACCAATACTTAAACCGCCAAAACTTTTCATGATTATTATATTTTAATAATCAAGAAAACGTTTCCTTTACAACCCCACCACCCAACCCCCCCACCCTCAACTCACCTATAAATACCCTTCTTCCACATTCATCCTTTCTTTACGCATTCAAAACCTGCAACAAGACTTCGACGAACAAAAAACCTGCAACTTCCTCAAAAATGGCCTCCTCCGCTTCACATGAATCCAACAATAACGATAGCCAAGTACAATCAACAGGCGCTGACAGACGCACACTCGTCTTTTTGCCCATGAAACCAAACAATCATGCCATTGAACTGCGCAACACCTTATTCGACGATCGTTTTGCAATAATGATAGAGTTCTTCAAGAACTGCATCCTCCTCCCCGCTCTCACTCTAGTGGACCCTGGCATACCATTAAAGTACGTACAACAATACTGGCAAACCTGCGAATTTCATCCCGCCAGTCACGGTATAATAAGGGATATGGACGCCCCAAATGACATGATATGCTCGCTAAAGATATCACGAGCTAAAGTTTCTAGGGTGTTATGCATTCCCACCAGACGGGAACTCGGGATTGAACAATACAACGAACCACCAACCTCCGACGACATCCTCTGGTTCGTAAAGATGTTAGGTTACAACCGTGACCTACGCAATGTTTCGGACTTCAAAAGACAGTCCCTCCCGCCAATGTGGAATTTGTTCTTCTCCATACTAAACCGGTCTCTTACTTGCAAGCTGGGTTACCTAGACCAAGGGAACCTCAACATAATGACAATCATGTATGGGCTATTCTTCAACTTAAATCTTGACTATGCCTTCACATTTACAACGAGATTCATGYGGCCGTGATAAAATAATGCAAACTTCAAGCCGTAGGAAAGCCCCTCTCTATAGTTCTCTTTTCCCGCTTCCTCGCCCTCTTCATTGGGGACGCGATGAGGAAGCACGGTCTACCTGCTACGGAGCCTTTCACCCCGGTCTACAAGATGCAAGGACACCGACCAACCCTCTCGAAGGAGGGATACAACATCAATCAACCGTTGTCCCGAGCTATGCTCACTGTCATACCATCGACAAATGAGATACGCCAGACCTATGAACGGTCCATGCTATCCCAAGAACCGAGGGCAGCTACCCCGGAGCATTTAGAGCTGTCCCTCCCTCCAAGCGAGGGAGCACAAGCGTCATCTTCATCGAATGATGAAGATGATGATGCTACTCGTGCTTCCCCCGACCTTCCTCATACTATTCCTCCCCCTACTACCCAAAGGGCAACCACATCTTCTACCCCTGGCGATCAAAGCCAAAGGGGTATTGAAAAAGGTCGTACCCAGTCCCACCCCAACCCCAGCCAGCCATCCAGAGGCCATTCTTCGGGCCTCTGGAGATGGACAAGCC
>NW_020205609.1:2129-4278 GCF_001531365.2 Cynara cardunculus var. scolymus | reverse complement strand
GCCGATGAAAACCTCACCTACATCATTACCCAACTACAAACCATCCTTCGACACCTTCATCAGATACCCACCTCCATCATCTCCAAAATCCCTCAACCTCAACCACCATCCACTTCATCACTCGATAAACCATCGCAACACTCACCACCCAAATGGCCACCATACAAACCACCCTCACCCAACTACCCACCATCATACTTGTCCAAATCCCATAACCAAGTCAACCCCCACCTCCCTCTGCAGGCCCATCCTTTGATGAAGCCTTCTCCTCCTTCACTGCAGAGGTGAGGAATCTCCTTGCAAACCTTCCCCATCCTCCAACATCCGCTACACCCTCTGTGCCACCACCACTAACTTCAAGCACATATTTTGCCACCAGAGCCGATCTTCGGRCTTTGTCCAAGGCACTCATCTCATCCTTCAATGAGATCAGTGCAAAGTTTGCCACCCGATCTTTTGAGGAAGAGTCTTCTACAATAGCAAGACCGAACAAACACTCTCCTTCGTACCATGGAACAACGACGCAACAAGGATCGGGTGCGTACTCTTGCTGACCATATTCGATTGTGGAAGAAGAACAGATCAAGAGCCTCCTTCTCATCCAGCCGCCCCTTAAAACGACGAAGATATGATGATCCAGACCCCGATGATCAAGGTCTTGGACCTCATGAGGGGGAGAAAGAGGTGGCAGCTACACAACACACCGAATCCGCTGCACCACAACAACTATCACCATCACAACAACCACCCTCTACCCAACAAACCCAAGCGAGGGAACCAAAGGCTTTGCCCTCTGATGATGCACAAAATATACATGTTCCCTTAGCTACAACCCCAAAACCCATCGTGTTGAGTTCATCAACCAATGAAGAGCCAACCACACCACCAACAGAAACAAACCAAACTTTCATTTCCTCACCCACAACACACTTACCTTTAACCCTTCACTAACACCTCGCACAACTCAACCCTTCACCCTTTCTTTAGGTTAAGTGGCGTGTAGCTAATCTCGCTAATATCTCAGATTTCCCTAGCTGTTATAGCATCACTATTATACAATGTAGACGAGAATGGTTATGTGATAGATGATCCAGAGAAATTGTATGTTCTTCTACACAACCAGAACCTATAACAAACCAACCATCACCCCAACAACCACAAACCCCAATAGAAACCCATGCACCGAAACCACCCAAGCCCATGAAACGGAGCCAACTGAAGAAACCATACCCTCTACCTATACACAAACCCAAACCAAAACAYAACTCCCAACCGATACACAACCCTTAACCCATCAACCCGTGGTGCATGTGGATACTCCCTCTTCTTCAAGGCAACCTCCACAAGGCCTGGTAGACAAAATCATATAAAGCATGGAGTTGATGAGGAGACGTCCTCAACTGCCGCCTAGGGAACCAGTCATGATGGAAAACATCCATCAATATATGTACCAAGACCGCGATGAGAGTTTGTCCACCAACCCTCCAATCTTATCGCCTGAGTCTATGGACCTCTTACACCATCGATTCATCAAACATACCACACAAGCACCCCAGACTGTCTTTTCGAATGATGGGATAAGGAGGGTCACAGACTTGAAAGTAAAGACATTTGCCAACCGAGCTATCCGATATATCGAGTTCACCGTGAAGAGAGCACATGGGCTAGTTAGCGTGTTCAATGAAAACGACCTCATCAATCTCAACCCATACGACTTGATTGAGTTATATGCTTACACAGCTCAAAGGCAGGATCACGGTATAAGATTTGGAATGGCAAATCGAGCAATAATGAAGACGATGGAATCCCTGGTGAAACACAAAGCCAAGAGTGAATTTGAAATTGCTTTTAGGCTAGGCATTGAAAGACTATCCTGCGCTCCTCCAAACGAAGACTTCCAGGGCCTGCAGGAGAAACAATCTGCCTTAGTTCTAACTCAACCCGTACTTGGACTTGTTTACAAGGTTTACCTTTTTCTAATCAACAAGGTTTATATAAAGTTTCAGGCCAAACCTGATGTTTTCTCTTCAATAGCATACAGACTATGATTTCCAATAAGAACATTGATCCTAAATCCTTAAATCACAAAGAAATAAAGATTCCAGACCACGGTAGTCTTAAGGGATATAATAGAAAGAGTTATATCATA
>NW_020205609.1:0-1409 GCF_001531365.2 Cynara cardunculus var. scolymus | reverse complement strand
TGTATATGTATCAATCTTCTTTATATATAACAGTAAGATCCACAAAAAATGATGTGACACCCTAAGAATTGAGTATTCTATATTTCTATATAGAGATTGAGTTTTGTGTATCCACATTGATGGAAAGATGAAAGATTGACAATTGATGGTAAGTATATATGAAATGAGGTTGATGCGTCTTTGTTTTAACTCATGAGGTTTGATTCTCTTGGCTAATCTTATAAACTCATATCGTTAGTTCATGTTGGCTAACCCTCCAAACTCATGGGGTTGGTTCATTTTGGCCAACCCTTTGTTCGCAAAAAAGTCATCTTTATAAAAAAAATCTTTATATATATAGGGCTCTCTTTATATATAAGTAACATTCACAAGAAATGMTGTGTCACCCAAAGAATTGAGTTTTATATATTTCTTGCATTGAGGTTGAGTTTGTGTATCCCACATTGATGGAGAGATGAAAGATCAACAATTGATGGTAAGTATATAAGAGGAGGTTGATGTGTCTTTATTTTAACTCATGGAGTTGGGTTCTCTTGGCTAATCTTATAGACTCATATCATTGGTTCATATTGGCTAACCATCTAAACTCATGGGGTTTGTTCATTTTGACGAACCTTCTATTTGCAAAAAAGTTGTCTACATAAAAAAATTAATATATCAATACAAAAGAAAGCTAGAAAATAATAAGATGACTTCATTAAAACCAAATATTTTAAAATTCTTGCATTGTGGTTGAATTTTGGGTATCCACTATCCACATTGATTAGAAATTGATACGCCAATGAGGAAAATGAGTATATAAGAGAAATATGAGTTCCCTTTGAAAATTAAAAGGTTCATTTGGCTATATAAGCCATGTTTATTTTTAAACGTTTGGAGCAATTGTAACACCCCATACCACACATTACATGTAACATGTAACACCCCCAATTCATACATTGCATATAACACATATATAATACATAGAATACATGTCTTTTCCCACATAGGTCCATAATACAAGAGACTAAAATATACAGCCCAAAAATTTCAAGGTACATGCTCTTGTATCCTAGCATCTATACTCCAAAACGTGGCTAATTAAGATCTTCACACAACTAAGCATATAGGAAAGTAATTCACATAATGCTCTTTCCCTTATTATCTTTACCTGCACACATATTTTTGAAAACACAAAATGAGGGTTAGACAATGTCTAGTGAGGTTCCCTTTTATGTAATGTAGGGTGAAGATTACTAAAATATTTATTTCAAATAATTCATCTCATGTAGCAAAACAAAAATCATATTATTTCCGTCCATCGGGCCTCTGGTTCCAAACCACACTTGGAATATATTTCAATAACCAGGACCAGAGCCCCTCTAGTCTCTCTTCCAGAGCTTCTGGTTCCTCGACCAGAGCCTCTGGTT
>NW_020205608.1:4269-6138 GCF_001531365.2 Cynara cardunculus var. scolymus | reverse complement strand
GCTAGTTTTACTTAGGTCTTTTAGCTGCTCGTGTCTTTCACGTGATCTTGTCTGTAATCTGTTTTTAGATGAACGACTTAGATTTAATTACTTTAGGTCGTGTCAGGAAACGGTTACTTGCTTGTATAAAGAGCAGTGTAGGCCTTTGTATTTCGTGTGCTTCCAGATTTRTAATCGTCGACATTTTCAATCAATTGAAAATCATTTTGAAGCAATTCTCTTTGTGTTCATTACTTGTTCTTCATTGTGTTCTTACTGTTTCTACCTGTTTGATTGATATTGTTTCCGCTGCTCTACTACTGTCAAATCGATCATTCAAGTAAGTTTTTAGTACCAAGAATTGAGTTATTCGATCCAACAGAAGTTTTGTTTACTTTGTTGGTATTAATTCATTTACATTGGTTAGTTATTTGGCACTTTTTCGGTTTCACTATTAATCTAGTCTTTTAAAATCGTTGTTGTAACACCCCATACCACACATTGCATAAAACACATACTTCATTTAAAGAAATACATGTATTACTCCACTTTGGTCCCATAGTACAAGAAATTAATGTACAAAGTAGACAATCCAAAAATTCCAAAATGCAAGTTCGTGTACTATTTAACATATATCTTCAAAACTAATCTCATCCATTAGCTGATCTTCATATGGTTATGTACATAGGAAAATAATTACATTTCCCCCTTCCCCTTACTATTATGTAACCCAACTGTTCTACATATTTAAAAGACAAAATGAGGGTTAAACTTGAAGGTCTAGTGAGATCCCTTTTTCCTTGTAATTGCAGGGTGAGAATCACCAAAACTTTATTTAAAATCAACTTTTCATATAAACAGAAACATAATCTCATAGTTTACAACGACCAGCACCCTTCTAGCTCTAAAGACCAGATTTTGACTTAAGAAAAGATTTATTTATTAAACAGCAGGGCCAGAGCCCCTCTGGTTCCATTCAAGGAACAACCAGAGCCTTTTTGGTTTAACATAACTCTTTTCCAAACACTTTTAATCAAAAGCACGGTTATCCATAACTTTTGGCCATAAGCCAATTATCACCTTCTCAATAACATCATTACCATCATTTCCAATAAGAGCAGTATTCCTGAATCTTTAAATCACAAAGAAATAAGGACTCAGAGTCATTGTAATCTTAAGGGATATAACAGTAAGAGTTGTAACAATAATCACACACAAATGCGGCCCTTATATCCAAAGGTACACATCTCCTTGATATGTCACCCTTATATCTGAAGGTACACATCTCCTTGATATGCCACCCTTATCCCATGGTACACTTCTCCTTGATATGACACCCTTATTTTCTCATCAAAATCTATAGATTATTTTCAATAAGGACATACCGAATGTAACGCCCCAACCCACACATTGCATGTAATACATATTTCATACAAAGAAAATACATATTATTATCTCATTCAGGTCCCTTAGTACAAGAATCTAACATGACCAATTACAAGGTCTAAAATTTCGAAATACATTTCTTGTACTAATTAGTCAAAACAAATCTTCAAGCAGAAGTGCATAAAGAAAAATATTACACATTCCCCTTCCCTTTACTACTGAACCTCCTGCAACACATAGTTTAAAATCACAAAACGAGGGTTAGACCAAAAGGTCTAGTGAGATACCCTATTCATGTCATTGCAGGGTGAAAAATCACCAAAACCTTTAGGGAAAAAATATCATTTCATATATATAACAAATATATGAAATAAATAGAAACTTAATACCAGATCTTTTCCATTTATCAAGCAAAGCATACTGCTTATTCAAGTCTCACAATTCTGAACCAATCAGGTTCCACATAATGCCACTTTTAAACCTTTTCTTAATCAACAAGGTTAT
>NW_020205608.1:2290-3409 GCF_001531365.2 Cynara cardunculus var. scolymus | reverse complement strand
TAAACAACATTCAACTAAAAACCAGTATAAATATTATGCAAAAGTTTAGAAACCACTCACCTTAACAAGCTTTTGAACCCAAATACTTGCAATCAACTTGAAATCACCCCCTTTTTGCAAATCCGGACAACTCTCTTTAAATCTCTTTCAATTTTTCTCAAAATAGCAGGAAGGAGAAATGAAGAGGCTAAGCCCCCTTTTTATACTTTCCAAACATGGAAGGTCGGCTAAACCGCCTTCCTTTCCCCCTTTTCCACCTCATGCATACTCAAATATGCACACATGCACACACACATACCAAATTCATACTCCATGTATATGTATAACATGCATGCACATATATATATATACATATATATATATATATACATATATATATATATATATATCCAATTAATGCACAAATTCACATACCAACATGTATCAAATTATCATGCTATCACGTAATCATTTAATCAAATAATCACATATTTATTACCTTGGGTAATAACCAGGATCCGGTTATCACACCGAATTCACAACCGTCCTGAAGGAAGATCATCTATAGCTTTAGCCAATGACAGTTTCAAAACAGTTTTTATATCAAAACTTTGAAACTCCAGAACCATTAGTTCTTTAATCCACTTCCTGAATTCAACCCTTTATTTCTTAAAATAAAATATTACTTCAGCTGTTTAGAAAGAAACAAATATTTATTATATTACCAAAAGAAATCTAACTTGTACGGACGGCTTGTATCCGGACAAGCTTATCCGGACAACACATGTCCAGACTCTCCATCTGGACAACAAAACACAAGACAGTCAATCCGATCATACCTTCTCTGGACAACATGATATCCGAGCATAAAGTCCTCATCGGTCAAAGTGACCGAACACACCCTATCTGGACAACACAGTGGTCGGACACCCCCCTATCCGGACAATGTTGGTTGGACAACACCCTATCCGGATGTAACACCCCCAAATCCATACATTGCATATAACACATATTTCATATATAGAATACATRTTTTCCCCCACATAGGTCCTTGATACAAGAGTCTATAATGTAAAATACGCAACCCAAAAATTCCAAAAGTACATGTTCYTGCATCCTAGCATCTATGCTTCCAAAACA
>NW_020205608.1:0-1423 GCF_001531365.2 Cynara cardunculus var. scolymus | reverse complement strand
CCCTTATTCCAAAAGACACCTCTCCTTGATATGCCACCCTTATTTCTTCTTCAAAATCTATGAACTAGTTTGGAGGAAGGACCGCAGTCACAACCATCTTATCGAATCCTCATTCATAGTATTATCCATAAAATCTATAGATTAATTCCAAATGAAGACAGATCAAAAATCATAATCATCTCAAAAGAATATTCTCTATAGTTTTCAACCAACAATTTTATCATTAAAACCTTTCAAACTCAAGAACAATTTATTCTTTCAATGGTTTCAAAAACATCATATCCCTTTTTAAATCCTCAAAACAGGATATCATTTCCAAAACTGTTTTAAAGAAGCAATCCCTTCTTTATCTTTCCYAAMACAGTTTTTAATACTCAAATATATAACAATAACACCTTTAAACTATCAAAATAATTTTACCATCTTGTTGGATCTGAATTCAACTTTGGTATTGATCTAATACTCTAAATAAGCTCTAAAACAATTGAAGTGCAACGGAAATATTACTAAGAGCAAAACAGAGTGAGTAAGTGATTAGAATTTCTAAACACACCAAGAACACACAGTCTCAACGAAGAAGATGAATGCAAGAAAATTGCTCCAAAGGTTTTTCAATCAATTCAATTGAAAATTTTGACAATTACAATACTGAAGCACATATTTTGCAAAGGCCATATCCGCTATTTATACTAGTTCCTAACGACCTTAGAGACTAGATCTTGACACGTGTCTTCATCTAGGTCGTCCAAAGAAAGTCGATTAAGCTCTAGTCACGTGAGAAGCACATGCGGCTAACTACCTTCGAAAACTGTTAGAACAGAAACTTCATAGAAGATGAAACCTGCAGACCCACTGTGAGCCATCTCAGAGGCTCTGCTGTAAATGACTTGTGTGTTCTTTGATCAGAGGACTATTTTCCAGAACCTCTGTGAAACACATCAGAGGTTCTGCCACTCTTCACTTGCTCGATCATACGACTTCTGTCGCTAGTCCTCTGTTGTCTTCTGTGTAGTTAACCTTCTGTCAAGTCTTGCAATATACTTTTTCTATACTTTTACAAGATAGGAATAATGAAGCTAACAATCTCCCCCTAAGTATTGAAAAAGTAATTGTGGACAGTTGGGTGGAAGATTTGACTTAAGGAAAAATACAAGAGGAGATTAATCTCATCCTCTGCAAAAATTTACATTACTGAAAGAAGTGAAAATTGTGAAGACCTACACTATTACAAAAGTTTACTCAACAGCAGAGTCTGGATAATCGTCTACAGCATATTGCAAATTAGTCTTGACAGTCTTGTAGACCTTGAAGATCTATTCCCTGAATGAGACTTGTATTTTGATGGTTTCCAGAAGGTCCGTTACTTCATCCGACCTTATTCACCCTTTCTGCACCTCTGCCACCACCGAGTTGAACACCCATT
>NW_020205607.1:2794-5989 GCF_001531365.2 Cynara cardunculus var. scolymus | reverse complement strand
CACCACAAAAAAATAAGAAATTTCAAATAGTTAATTTGATACTAATATCGATATATTTTTGTCAAATTTTTATGATATCTTCAAACATATATTTTATTTAAAAATAAAAACATTATCGTTTTCTCAAAATCACATAAAGCCATAATATAACATCGACTGAGATAAATAATAAAATGAAATATTAAAATTACGATGTATCCCGCTGCATTGCGCGAGTACGTTTCTAGTATTATATAAATCCGTATGTATATGTTATATACTAGTTGTGTACTCGCGCAATGCGGCAAGAGTCGTAAATGTAAACGATTTTGAGTCTTTTTGCGTTTTCACGAGAGAAGACTTTTTGAATGATATGATTTGCTTTTAGTTTTTTACATATTAATACATTTGAATAAATAAAAATTATTGTTCCAAATGCAATCGATCAACAAAAATTTGGAACAAAGTTTAGAATTCAATATAATTTAACCAATCCACCATGATTTACAGTAAACAACATTGTTTTCACCAGCCAAGGATTGTTAAACGAAAATATAACATATACTCAGGACTTGTTATAAATCAATTTACAAATATAAACATTGAACAAAAAGATAAAGAATATGAAAAATTCCCTCATTATGTGGTTGCAGCAAATGATACAAGAGATGATTGGCAAGCGTTTTTGAATAGTACTTGTAAAACCATTTCTTGAGTAGTATTGAGATTTTAAATTTACTAAAACACCCTTTATGGTAAGAATATACTATTCATACTTAAGAAAATAATATAGTAATAGATAGACCAAGAAATGGATCACAACTTTAGAAAAGACCAAATGTGTAGAACCAAAAAAGAAGAAAAAAATGGGAACACCCATCCCAATATAATATGAACATTCCATTCAGACATCATTCATAACCAAAACACCACCCTTCTCAAATTCCTCTATTCAAAAGCATCATCATTATCATTGTCATCTCAAAGTGGTTGGCTCGCAGTGGCAGCAAGCTCGACCTCATGCCTACAAAAGAACACCATCATTTACACACATACTTTTTGAAATAAAAAAAGAACTCAATAACCACAATATTTTGGCTTATTGTTTGAGCAACAATGTTCATTTGCACTTCTGGAAATGTTAGTGTAAATAAGTACAAACTCAGCATTCCATAAAATTTTTACAAGGTCTACAAGGGTTCTTTTGACAATATCAAGAGGATACCTCTTTTGCAGTCCACTACCCCTTTGCGGAACGCCTTGTAGGACCACTTGTCCTCCTACAAGCAGTAACATGCTTTTATCAATTGTACAAGGCCTAAGAGAGGTTCTTTAAATTGAATTATATGATAAGAGTGATTATATATAGAAGGTTTGGTCTATGTATTTATGAGTCAAATTTTCTATAATTTCATATTGTTATATCCATTTAGAGATCACATTTTTTGAATTCCTTTGGTGAGGCCATCAGAAGAAACTGTCATTGTCAAATTGTTTTCCATTGCTGATCTCCCTATCGTTATACCCTTCTCCAAACTCTTTCTTCTCACTTTTTTCCTACTACAGTTGTGGGTTTTGATAAAAAAGAAAAGGAGATGTGGAAAGAATGCAAAGGAACTCTGTGAGAAACCCTTTATCAAACCACCATGAAAGAGATCAAAATACTTGAGAGAGATTGAGAGAAAGAGAGCAGAAAACCAACTGATCATCACACATACAACATGATGACTCTCGTTTTACATTACATATATGATATACCTTAATAGAGTGATGCCACAAACCAGGAAACAGAATCTGCACACAATCTGCACAAACCAGGAAACAAAATCTGTACACAATCTACACAAACCAAGAAACAAAATCTGCACACAATCTGCACAAACCAGGAAACAGAATCTACACACAATCTGCACAAACCAGGAAACAGAATCTACACACAATTCACAACACATCAGAAAGAATCCAAATCTCTGCTTCTAATCTAATATCTATGCATACACACACACACACACACACACAACAGGGGTATGTATCAATAAGCACACCTATTTTCTAACAAGATAAACAAAAAGTTGATATCACTCTAAGAGAATGGATTGTTTATTCTACATACTACCTGTCAAATAATGCTTTGATGAAGAGAAATCAATAGAAGATGACAAGGACCGCAAAAGCATCATGACGTCCATTGTATAGTAATGCCGATTAACAATCTTACACCAGAAGGAAGATCAAATGATACAGCTAATAATCTACTTTATAATTCTGTATACAGCCTAAAGTCCATCGGGTGCTAATCAAGAAGTCCAACCAAATTATCTACATATTTCAAGTAAGCTAAACATAAAAAGAATCCATAAACATAGCAAAAATACTATATCCTCAAGCAATTTGCCTACTAATCAATAAAAGTAATCATAATTGTAGTATTTACCCTGATTGCAAAGAGGTCAAGCTGCATACATTGTGGGTTGTCCTCTTATACATAGACACTCACATATATCTGTATACACATATAGATATGTAACAGAACAGTCTGATGACATATATATCTATACTACATATATAAGCCAAATCAAGCTTAAGACCAACCATAATATCAAATCTGTCCAAAACCAATGTTCATAAAAATGGAAAGGGGAAGAAAGGAAATAGGCTTAATACAATAAAGCTTTAGAGGTAAGTAATCATCAGCCTAAACCATGTTATACCCAACTACACTGCTCATAAAAGATGGTCATACTGTGATGGTCTCGAGTCCATGACTTACGAAGGGTCTTAAGTCCCATGACTTACTAAGGGTGATACATTGACTTTAAATAATGATTGTTATGAAATTTTTCTGCAACCTTTTCTGTATTTTACTGTTTTTATTTGATCCTCTTTGGTGGTTGTTGGTCCCGAAAGGGTCTACAAGATAAGACACAGTTTGTAGAAGGGGGGGGGATGAATACAAACATAGAGTTTTCAAATTTAAAATATATATTGATAGAGAAGATCAATACAGATTTTACAAGATTGTTTATGGAAAGATAAGGTAAAGAAAACCTATCTAAACAACCTTTGGTTACACACAGATCTTTAGCAAATACAAGAAAAGATAATGCTAGAAAATAAAGATCTTTTACTTAAGCAAGGAGAGGCTTGAAGTAAGAATAGGTTAGCAGAGAGATGCGTGCGTTCATTCTCTCATGCATGGAGAAGAAAACACTTCTA
>NW_020205607.1:0-1264 GCF_001531365.2 Cynara cardunculus var. scolymus | reverse complement strand
CCTTATCTGGCAAGTCAAGATTCAGCATAGAAATGTCAATACTCCTACGACCCTTCAGGACGTCTTCTAAGGAGAACCTTGTTTCATGTTCGTTCTTTAGGAATGGTCCTTCATTAGGATCAGGGAGCTTTATTTTCTTCTTCCCACCTTTCTTCAAACTTGGCCGGTTAGGGACCTTGACATACCTGGACATCCTTTTGATGAACTCGTTGATGGTGTCATCGATAAGTGTCTTGTGTCTCGACTTGGATTGCTGAATGGCTTGTCTGATCTCCATCCATTCGCTGTATCCATAGTGGCCTAGGTAGGAAGGATACTCGGTAATGGCTTCAAGATTATCCCTGGTGATGAGCATTGAGACCAGTGTTCCACCATCTTTGGATCGTCCGCTGATGCTGACGCTAATGATTGGATGGGGACTTAGTCTCTTTTTCAACTTTGCTTCACTCCATTGCTTATTCTTGTCCACAAGCTTCAGCTTCTTCTTGCGTTCAGCTTCTACAATATGAAGGAGTTTGGCCTGGGTTTGGACAGCACTCATCTTTTTCTGGGACTTCTTGGGAAGGACTTTAGCAGCTAGAGACTTGGCCAGCTTTAAGCTATCTTCAGCCTGTTTCTTTTGAAGCTCTAGCTCTTCTTCAGCCCTTAAAGCCTTGAGTCTTTCAGCTTCAGAAAGGAAGTCAAACTTACCACCACTAGAGGTACGGAGAGGGATTTTTACTCTAGTCTGGTCGAGCGACTCCTTAAGCTAAGACATCTACTGGTCTGTTGGAGTAAAAGAGATGGGTTGATCATATACCCACTGTGACAGCAGTCAAATTCGGAATCCCAGGTTAGCTTTTATTAAGATTATATTAGTGTTATTGAAGTTAATTTATAGATTAGGAATTAGTTAGGTTAGTTTAGTCAAAAATTTTAAGAATTTTCCGGCAGTTGCTTAGAAAGTCCGGTTTCGGCTCGAAATTATCCGAAATGTCCTATACAGTACCAAATGCTTTAATTTATACCCAATGTATATAAAACACTAAGTAATAGTGTTTTAAATATAAAATTTTTCTATTTGAATAAATTTAGTCATCGTRGGCTTTTAAAGTGAAGAAAAATGGCAAAAATCGAAAAATCGGGCTTTTGTGCAATTTTGGGCTTTCTTTTAAAAAAAATTGTGTGAGGGTGGGCTTGGGCCCTTATGGCTGGCCATCCTCCYCCCATTTCCCTCCCTAAACCCACATATAAATACCTTCATTTTCCTTTAATCCTCATAATT
>NW_020205606.1:4781-6117 GCF_001531365.2 Cynara cardunculus var. scolymus | reverse complement strand
AGATCAAGGATGGCCTTCATGGACATTGTAATAGTCGACCATTCATCCCCAAGGCTCTTCAAAAACAGTGAGTTGTTCTCTTATGTGGTTCTGGGGATACCATACCTTTTACAGTTGCTAATCAGCGTGTTTAGCCTAGCGTATGTATCCATCAGAGACTCACCTTCTTTGGCCTTGAAGCTGTAGTATTCATCAATGCAAATCGAACGATTGTTCTTTAGCGTCTTCCTTCTACCTTCGATTAATTTCTCTAGTTCTATCCATATGTCCATGGATAGTTGACAGTGATCGATGCATTTGAAGATGTCGTTAGGAATAGCCATGATTAACAACCGTTTAC
The DNA here is from genome assembly GCF_001531365.2 of Cynara cardunculus var. scolymus. Lineage (NCBI taxonomy): Eukaryota > Viridiplantae > Streptophyta > Magnoliopsida > Asterales > Asteraceae > Cynara > Cynara cardunculus. The sequence goes on along the minus strand of NW_020205606.1, from coordinate 5,777 downwards.
ATTTGTTTCCTAATTCGACGATTACCTTGTCTTCATCACTCCAGTTTGCTTCGGGTCGAGGCTCATAATGCTCAGGTATTTCTGGGGTAGTTTGAGTTGCAGGAACTCTTTGAATGAGGTTCATTGGAACATAAGGAGGATTGTACAGGAATTCGCAAATCCTAGGATGAATACCCTCAAGAAAACAAACTTGAGTTGCAGGAACTCCTGGAATGAGGTTCATTGGAACATAAGGAGGATTGTACAGGAATTCGCAAATCCTAGGATGAATACCCTCAAGAAAACTCACCATTCGGATTTTCCATTGAGGAAATTCCTCACGAATGAGCGTGGGTGGTTTGGACTGTAAACCCGTACTCATGAAGGAAGCATTGGCCGTATTCGCCATGGATTGAAGAAGAATCAAAAGAAAATAGGAGATAATTGATAAAATAGTGAAAAAACAGAGTAAACTTGGAGAGGAAGTTTTTTGTGTTCTAGAGTCGAAAAAGGATGAATACCAAGAACAGAAATAATCAAATTAAAATTTGATTCCTGCTCTGATACCAATTGATAGGATCGAATAACTCAAATTCTTGGTACTAGAACTTACTTGAATGATCGGTTAGACAGTAGTAGAGCAGCGGAAACAATATCAATCAAACAGGTAAAAACAGTAAGAACACAATGAAGAACAGATAATGAACACAAGGAGAATTGCTTCATATGATTTTCAATAGATTGAAAATGTTGACGATTACAAATCTGGAAGCTCACGAAATACAAAGGCCTACGCTGCTATTTATACAAGCAAGTAACCGTTTCCTGACACGACCTTAAGCTATCAAATCTAAGCCGTTCTTCTAGAACAAATTACAGACAAGCTCATGTGAAAGTCACGAGCAGCTAATAAACCTAAGTAAAATAAAACGTGCTTAAGATAATCTATACAGAAGACATTTCTGCAGATCCTCTGTGAGACTTCACAGAGGCTCTGCTGGATGAAACTTGGTAGAG
>NW_020205606.1:0-3411 GCF_001531365.2 Cynara cardunculus var. scolymus | reverse complement strand
ATGTCAGTCTTGATGGTTCTGTAGACATTGAAGATCCATTCTCTGAAGTTGACTTGTACTTTGATAGCTTCCAGAATGCCAGACACTTCATCCATCCTTAGATGCCCTTTGTTTACCTCTGCCAGCACTCTTTTGAATATCCACTCAAGGGTCTCTGTGGAGTACTTGTTCGCCTCTGTTGGATCAAAGAACCTTAAGATGTCATATTTGTCCAAGAACACAAACCCAAAAATGGGGTTGCGAACAATGGAGTTGGGATGACACCTAAGTATCCAACCTGGCCTGTTATTTGGAGGGGTAATATTTAGATCTGAATGGCTAACCTCATCGCTATTTTGATGTCCTTCTGGCTGTAATACTTCACTTGTGCGTGCATAACCTCGATAAGCCTTTTGAGCAATTGAGAATAGCTTGACCTCCTCTCCATGTATTTGTTGAGAATTTTGTGCAAGAAGATCATATCAAATACACAGAGGTTGTGGAGGTCAGCATCCATGAACGTGTAAAGGTTGCCATCATCCCTCTTCACAATGTATTGAGTATAGAGCACCGTCTTCTTCAGCAAGGTTCTTGGAGAAATTGTTTCTAGTGATGTTACCACGTGCTCTAAGAAGACTTACTCACGTGGCCATGTAAGATTAGAGAATTGAAACTTAGCGGCGGCATAAGGCATGCCTGTGAGCTCTGGATCATAGGGGGGCTCTGTGTCCACTGCAGAGTATCTCCACAGCAGAATCTTTTCCACAGTAGTAGCAGGCTCTATGCGAACTTGTTGCATGGGAATCCTGCTCATCGATTCAAAAATCTCAGAGACCCTTCCTACTGTGGCGGACTCTGGCACTTTGGCTTCTTCTTCCTCAAGTATTGGCCTCTGGGTGGACCCCTCTGCAAGGATAGATTTGACGGTTCCTTGTAGAGCGTCGAACGTACCCGTGGACGTTTCCTCCTTCGCCTTAGAGGAAGAGCCTTCTCCAGCTCTGTGGGGGAAACGGGTTCTGCCCTTTCTTGCATGAGCTTCTGCCAAAGAAGCCTTTAATGGTTGAAGGAGCTCTGGGTCGTCATAATCTTCTTCGTTTATCTGCACTAGCGACTCTGAGCTTGACGACCCCTTCTGTGGCGATTCTTCTACAGCCTTGCCCTTGCCTTTTCCCTTAGGCTCTGGTGCTTTTTCTTTGCCTTTTGAGAACAAGGCAGTTGTAGAGTCCACTATCTTGAGTGGTTTGGTAGAAGTCTTCTTGGGCTCTTCAGCCTTCTTCTCCGCCTTTTTCTCCCCCTCATGACGATCATGGTCATCACCTCCTTGATCGTCATGGTGTTTGGTGGCTTCTGCCTTGCAAGTTTCGAGGGGAGCCTTCTCCAATCTCTTCAGAATCTTGGTGGCCGCCTTCTTCATTTTCTTGATCACCTCTTCTGCAAGCACAGAGGCGTGACTTATATCAATCTCTGTCGACCACTTTAACTTGGAGACGCTTCTAAATATTTCGCTTCGAAGGGTGTCACCATCTTTCACGAGTTGTGATGTGCAGTCTCTTATGGCCTGGTTGGAGGCTCGGGCCTCTTTGAGAAGTTGGTCTGTATGTTTGCGCAGAATATCCCCTAAGGCTTCAATCATGGATTTGGTGTTGGCCCTTGAGGATTTGGTGTCCACATCGTAAATGACTGCAGAAGAAAACATTTGCTTGATTTCGTCTTTGAATTTGGAGTAATCTGTGTAGCCCGCAGAGACGAAATCAGCAGCAAATTGGGCAGCCATCTCTGTCAATTCTGACTTCAGCTTCTGGATGGAGGAGGGGTTGAGCGAGAGAGCACTGAATGCCTCTGCAAGATCACCCTTTTGTAAGACATAGCTGAAGGGTTGAAAGAGTTGTCTTCAAGTCTGCCGTTGTGGAGCTCAACTCCTTGAGAGCCTCTGTGATGGGAGAAAGGTTTTCTGTCATCGTGCGCGAGATGAACAAGCTTTTCAACTTGTCCATCTTTTGGAATACCGCTGTGGCGAAGGTTTGTAGCTCCCCCTTCGTCACATAGGCATCCTGGGAGCCTAGATCACCAACATATGGTGACCTAGTAGCCTCGGAGCGAGAGGCGCCCTCAGCGACTGATTTTGCATAGTCTGCTCGGAGACTTCCACCAGATCCTTGGACTTCTCTACGAGGAGAGCCTACTGGTGTTCTGTCAATATCGTGCCTTATAGGTTCAGAGCCTAACATGGCAGAGGGATCGAGTGTGGACATTGGGTGTTCTAGACCCTCTGTCGCGGTGACTCTCACATATGCATCTGAAGCATATTCTGGTTGGTCACTCATGTGTGGAGAGGCAACGAATGCCTCTCTTGGTTGCACCGAGTCCTTGGGCGATGGGACTCTTGTAGTAAAACCAACATCCTTTTGAGAGGATGTAGGAGTATGAGGTGGTTGCCCGACTGTGCGATCGACAGAGGACTAAAGAATGTCCTCTGCGAGGTTAGCTTGTGTTGGCTTGGCATGTGCGTGCCTTTTCCAATAGGGGATACCTCTAGAACGGGGCCCCTAGTAGCGTGGGTAGCACTGGGAGAAGGGCTAGGATGTGTACCTTTGGTATCTTTTCTCCCTCACCTAACTCCATCTCTTCTTCTTCTTCTTCGTCTAAGACAACCTCTGTCCCAACTCTATCACGTCTATTGGCGCTTTGAATTCTTGTTGAATATGCAAGAGAACGTCTTGGATCTGTTCTGTTGGGGACTCCTCTTGAACGACCTTGCACAACCTTCTACGCTTTGAAGTAGCCTCTGCGGGGCTCTCTTGGACAGTAGCCTCTGTGACCACAACCTCTGCGGGTTGGGCCTTCTTTGATCTCTTCTTTTTGGGCTTCTGTAGAGGACTACTTGGGCCCTCTTCTTCTGCGGGCCTCTTCTTCCCCTTCTTCTTCATAGAAGAGTCGACACCCTTCTGTGTCTTCTTGGTCTTCTTAGGTGGGGGACATGGGATTCTAGGGCCAGCCTCACTCACCTTACCAGCCTCTAAAGGCTCCTCCATACGTCCCTCTACTCTCATTTGTTCAATTTTCTCACCTAGGGGGATTCCTATGCGTGGAGGGGTTTCAGGGACCGGTTCTGGCCTCCTGAATCCACGTCTGTAGGCCTTCCTATCTTCGTGACTAAGGAACCTGAGCATGGCTTTTGATAAGGGTCTGGGGCTTCTGTACCCTTGCTCATGCTCAATTGGGTGGAATTCCTTGAATGGGTACAAACATGCGTTGGGTTCCACAGAAGGTAGCTTTGCTGCTATTAGATCCCCAAAAGACGAGGCCAAAGAACCTCTGTAGAATGAGGTTAGGATGGTTGAGGTCTTCCTTGGCCTTCTTCTGCGCCTTGACCTTGGACTTTTCTCCCCTTTGAGTCGCGCATTTCTTCTTGATCAATCCAACCATGTCCTC
>NW_020205605.1:5972-6158 GCF_001531365.2 Cynara cardunculus var. scolymus | reverse complement strand
CTAAGACGATTAAAGTGCAGTGGAAACAATAATAAGAACAGAAAAGAGTAAATAAATCAAGAACACACAGTAAAGATGAAGAAGAAGATGAACACAGGAGAATTGCCTCAAAGGTTTTTCAATTCATTCAATTGAAAAATTAGACGATTACAATTCGGAAGCACACTGATTACAAAGGCCTTAGCC
>NW_020205605.1:0-5878 GCF_001531365.2 Cynara cardunculus var. scolymus | reverse complement strand
TCCAAATAAAGTCGATTAAGTCCTAGTCACGTGAGAAGCACATGCAGCTAATAACCATTGAAAAACAGTTGGAAGAGGATCTTCACAGAAGACGAAATCCGCAGACCCTCTGTGAGCCATCTCAAAGGCTCTGCAGTAATTAACTTGCATGTTCTTATTGACAGAGGACCATTTTCCAGAACCTCTGTGAGAGACATCAGAGGTTCTGTCACACTTTACTTGCTCGAATATAAGGCTTCTGTCGTTAGTCCTCTGTTGTCTTCTGTGGAAGATATCCTTCTGTCAAGACTTGCAGAATACTTTTTCTATACTTTTACAAGAGATAAAAAATAGAGCTAACATTGTTTTTGTGGTGTTTGGGAAGTTTGGCGCCTGGTTTTTGAAAAGAAAAGAAAAGAAGAGAGAAGGGTGAAGATAGAGCCAAATGAGTAGTCTTAAGGTAGTACAAGAAGGTACCTAATACTCATGTTACATGACATCATCAAAGTACCTTTCTTGTTTACCAACTTTTCAGTCAAGGATTAATCATGTAATTTTTTTTTTTTTTTTGAAAGGTTAGGGCTCAATGGTCACTTATTGAAAGGTTGGGGGGTAAGGGTTGTGTCTCAATTAATGAGGGTGATTTAAATTTTAATGGCCTTGTACTTGGTTTGTAAAACCGCCGGCCATAACCCCCTAAACCCACTAATTGCTTCTAAATCCATCATTAACTGACGCCTTTTCTTTCTTAAACCACCCTTTCAATCACCCCCACTCTTTCCTCATTTACTCTCCCCATCACTTTAAGAAATCACCACCATCACCACCCTAAACCATCACCATTGCCGTAGCCTGCTGTCACACACCACCCTCCTCCATCTTTTCTCTCCATCTTCCTTCATTTGCTTTCTCTACCATGGCTAGAGTCAAGAGAACTGATGTCCAACCTCCATCAAGGGCGCCTGTTCAAAGAAGCAATCGTAGAAGGGATGTTGTTATACCATCAAATGAAGAACCAGAGTTGGTAGAGCTTAGTGAAAACAGTTATGCTCCATCATTGAGTGAGAAGAGGTTGTTTCTACTCCTCCACAGCAGGCTGTCCCTTCATCTTCCACCATGGCCGAACCTCCTGTGCAAGAATCAAGCCAAAGAAGGGTTCAAATCAATGATCTCAATGAGCCTCCTGTGGATGAACCAAAGCATGACATTGAGGTAATATTCAACCCTACTGTTATTGTGGAAGAATATGTATCCTCTGAATCAGAGGATGATGCCACTAAGGCAATGGATGTAGGAAGGGTCTATTTGCTTCCTCGGAATGATAAGACCACTCATGCCCCTATTCAAGAACATGTTGAGGCCACACCTCAAAGCAAGGATTTTGAGGTCATTGATGATATCCTGGCAAAAATGGGGGTAGACCCTTCTAAACAGGGGACTGAAAAACAGACCTCTATGGATGCTTTGTTAGAGGCTGTTGAGACTTTGGCCTCTCCTATTCCCACTCAAAAGGAGCCTCCCTTTAAAAAGTGGAAGGCTTTGGGAAAAAAGGCAGCCAAGAAAACCTCTCAAACAACTGGTATTGCCCTCAAGAAGAAGAAAATGGCTGTTGTTGCCAAGGGCAAAACAGTAGCCTTGGAAGACTCTCCTAGAAGAACCACAAGACAGTCACAGAATGCTGCAGCATCCAATCAGCATCCTGCTGCCACTTCCTCCACTCCTGCAATCACAAAAAGATCCATGCTACCTTTGGTGGGTTTCAGCTCTGTCAAAGCCAAGGCTCTGTTCGAGAAATTGATAGACAAGATTGCTTGGCCCAACAAAGGCTTTGATCAAATAAGTGTGGAGGAATGCCCATTTATCAAGGAGGTAATTAGTAGCTTGGGATGGCAAAGCTTCTGTGAGGTACATACCTCTTACAATCTTTCACTCAGTAGAGAGTTCTATGTTGAGGTTGCTGCTAGCAATTCTTGTATGATCAAGGTTAGAGGTGTACGCATGTCCTTTGATGAAGAGACATTGAACAATGTCTTAGGACTCACCACTCACTTCAATTCAGACTTTGAGACCCTTAAGCACACTGCCTCTGAGTCTAAGCTTAATAAAATATGTGAGGCAGTGGCAAGACCAGGCACCACATGGGAGCATCATTCAAACTTTTCACTTAGGGTCTTCAAGGCTGCCAATTTGACCCTAAATGCTAATGTATGGGTCAATTTTGTCAAGCATTCTCTACACCCTACAACCCATGACAATTCCCTTAATGTTGAAAGGATGGTCTGTATTGCATTCTAAAGGGAAAAACTATTAATGTGGGTGAGATATTACACAAGGCTATTGTATATTGTGCTAACAGTACCCAAGGGAAGTTGTATCTCCCTGGAGTCATTGACAGGTTGATGAAAAGTGAGGGAGTACCTGTTTTCAAGGAAGATGTCATCATCAAAGAAGGAGCAGAGAGGTCTATCATAGACTTAAAGGTTGTGTCAAGACTAAGGGAGAGGACAAGCAGAAGTATGGGACCTGTGGATTTGATGGGCATGATTCAGGACTTGCTGTCTCAAAGCAACCACCTGTTAGACAGCATGTTGAAGCAGAGGTCTGAATCTTTGGAGAAGACGGATGAGCTGAAGGCTAAGGTGAGGAAGCAGATTCAGAGAGAACAAAGGCAGGGGAGAAAAGAGATAAAAGAAATGAAGCAGAAAGTAGAGGAGATGGTGGGCAAGAAGTTGAAGAAGATAGGAAAGAGGCTGAAAAGTCTAAAGGATGAAAACAGGAGACTGAAGGAAGAGAACCAACAACTCAAAGATGCAGCCATGGATGCAACCATGGAACCACATGCCACACAGCCTACTCCCTTGGAGTAGGATACGTTCATTCCTCCATCTTTAGCTTCCAATTTTTATTTTTATTTTGAGTCTTGGGATAGTTTTCTTAATTTTTAGTTTTATTTTTATACTTGATTACATGATCATTGCTTATAATTTTTGATATTATAGCCTAAATAAATTTGAGGATAAATAGCCATTCACCTACTAATTGTGTTCTTGCTAGAACTAGCATGTGTCTTTTCTTGAGCAAAATTCCACTCACACACCAATACACAAATGGGTATGATTTAGGCCATTATTCATGTCTAACTCTCAAAATAGCCACTTGTAGCCTTATACACACTATCCACCCAACATAGCCAATGAGGGCATTGTCAAAGTTCCAAGTTTGGGGGAGGGTATACCACAAAGGCCACAACTTTAATACAAAAGAGCAAAGCTCTAAAGCCTTAGTGGGATCTGTTTTGAAGCACACAAAAAAAATGTCCCATAGGGGCAATGTGCATGCTTTCATCATAAAAAGCACAAATTGCCAAGAATTTAAAAAATTGAATGATGAAGCATAAAAGGAGGCAAAGTGAGAAAAGAAAATAGCCAAAAGAGAGGAAAACCTTAAATAAGTCCTATTGACCCTATCAAAAGTGGTGTGTTGAGTTCATTAAAGAAAAGACTAGTGTTAGCATATGGTCATACATGAAAAGTAGGCTATGAATGGTTCGCTAAAAATTTATGAAGGGCTATGATGTTCATAATGATATGCTTTGCTTTGTGTGTGCACTTACTGCCTTGATCTTGTATATTTTACTATATTGAGTCCTTTTTAGTTGTCATTTGGTTGATTGGGGACAAGCAACACTTTAAGTTTGGGGGTGTGATAAGCATGTTTTATTACATGCTTAAAGTACCCTTTTTCTTTGTTTAATAGGTAGATTTTCCTAGTTTATCCCAACCTTGAGTCATTTTTACTTCCTTATTTTCCATTTATTATGTTTGGAGCTAAATATGGTGATGGATTTGTTTTTACAACAATTTGAGGGTAGATGACATTTTTGACTCATAAATACTACACTATGATGCTGCAGCATTCAAGCAGCATTGACCTGACCCGGTTCGGCTTTTTGGAGAAGTGCTTAATAGTTCAGCCATTGTCAAGAAGGAAGTCTTAGCTGAAGGAATCGTCGTTTTTGCCCTCAAACAGCTGGTGAAAAGGACATGAGAAGACTTTTTGGGATGACCTTTTATGATGGAGATGATGCCACCTTTCAAGTCCTTTCATGTGTACCTTGTCATTTTCATTGTTTTTGTCTTTAGCTTTTCTTATATGTATAAAAGAGAGCCTTGGGTGCCTCTTTTGAAATATCCTTGAACCATCTGATCTTTATCTTTGGTTCCAAAAACTCTCTCAAGTTTCTTAGTTTTATATTTATGCAAGCTTTTAAGTTTTTATTTAAATATTGTTCTTCGTTTTGAGGTGCTGTAGCATTATCAGTCTTTTATTTATTTACTTTTCTTGTCATTTACTTTCCGTCTTTACTTTTTGTCATTTATATTCAGTCATTTATACTCAGTTATTTACATTCATGTCTTTACTTTATGTCATTTATTATGTCATTTACTTTCCGTAATGAGTAGCTAATTCCATTAGCTCGGGTTTAGGGTAAAGGGTGAAATGTTAAACCAAATGAAAGTGGACGTTGTTTCGCAATAACAATGTTCCACTATTTCATTCAAGTTTTATAAAACCAAACACACTTCTTGACGAGTTGATCACTTTGAAAGTGTTAAAGTGCCATGGACTTAGAGATAAGCCTATGATAAGCACGTCAGCTTGAATGATATAAGAGGTGGACTTGAGAAAGTTACCGACAAGGAGACTTGTCATTTATGTTTTTCAAACTTAACTCCCGACGGGTTGGTCACTCTCTAAAAGTGTCAAAGTGTGATAGATTTAGAGATGAACTATCAAGAACACGCCAACTTGAATGATATGGGAATCGGCTCGAAAGAGTGATTTTTAACAAAGAGATTTGTTTAGCCATATATCTTGAAGACACCATTTTGCTACTATCCCTGGTCTGAACACCACATAGCGATATGGTTGCTAAGCTATAATATAGTGCAAATGTGAAGTCCGAGAGGAATACCTTCAAGATAGATGGTGGAACTAGTTCTTCTACAGCTTTGTCTGCTGGATTTTGTGTTTACGTTTCACCCTAAGTCTTACACCCGTGCTACCTTTATTATTCTATTATATTTACATTGTTAACTCAGAATCAGACTGAAGTCTTCATTTTCGTCATCTGAAATCTTTTCTTTTATTGGACTCTTATTAAACTTTTGCTACAATCTCCATGGATGATAATCCGGTAATTGTACCACTTTATTACTTGGAAAGACGATATTGAGCCATATTGTATACTTGCTTTGTGGCCCAATTTTTTAGTCTAAAGGTGTTAGTAATAGCCCGACCACTAGGATACTCGCAAGAGTTGACTAATCTATCACAATTCCGAAGGCGTTTCCTACCATCAGTATGGCACCTGCTATTCTCAATTCTCAACCGGTGCCTGACATCTAAGGCTGCGGGCATTGACACCTGTAGTAGCCCATTTCTGAAATTCTTCGATGGGATCATTGTGATAACTTGATCCTGGTTATCACCCAAGGTAATTAATATGTGATTATCTGATTTAAATGATTACGTGATAGCATGATAAATTGTTACGTTTGATCATGCTGGGATGTGAAAATGTGCATAATATGAAATGCATATGTTATATATTTATATGTATGCATGGTATATATATATTTATATATATATATACATATATACATGGAGTATGAATGCATGCATGAGAGTTTTGTGAGAAAAAGGGGCTAGGTTAGCCGCCTTTCCTGTTTTGGAAAGTATAAAAGGGAGGTTGAGCCTTCATATTTTCTCTTCTTGCTTTTGAGTTTCTTGTTGTGCGATTTAAAAGAGAGGAGAGGTTGACCGGATTATTTCTTTTCTGGAGATTCAAGTTGATTTCAAGTATTTGATTTCAAAAGCTTGTTAAGGTGAGTAATTT
>NW_020205604.1:0-6067 GCF_001531365.2 Cynara cardunculus var. scolymus | reverse complement strand
AGTTGTGATTAATTTTATCAGAGGTAGACCACTTCTGTTTTTGCTCACGGGTAAACTTGATGAACCTGAATGGAGTACTAGGGCCTTTTGAGTTGTCTTTGGCAGATTTAACATCTTTCACTTTTCCCTTTCCTTTGTCTAAAGATTTCATTGATGAAGGAATACCAGATTTCATTGAGGACTCAAAATTTTTAAGTTTCTTATTCTCAATAATCTTTGGTGATTCACAACTTAACTCTTCTTCAGATTCAGAATCGAGAAAGTCTCTTGCTGATTTCTCAAAATCGAAATTAACTTGGATTGGAGCAGAAGATGTGGGTTCAGAGGTTGATGCTTCAGAGTGATCTTCCTGAGGTTTCATCGATTTTGACTTCGATGAATTCTCAATTTTACTTGAGTGATTCATCGATTCATCAATTGATAGTTCCTCATTCGGATTCTCCTTTTCATCAACTGTACTTGCTGATGAGATAGAATTGACAAGCAGAGATTCTGGTTTTTCAATAGAGTTTTCAACAATCTYTGGTTTTGAAATRTCATTTCTTTCATCAGGATTATTACATGTACTTTTCTCGTAAACCATATTTTCAAAGTCATGTCTTGAAACGACAGTTTTTCCATCGACTTTAACTCTTTTGAAATTTGCTTTTTGTTTTGGAGAGAAGTCGGGTTTTTGAATGCATCCAAGTTTGAAAGTGGATTCAAGGGTGGATTTCTTTGAGTCGATGAATGAATCTAATTCATTGAATCTGATCCCTTGAGTATCCTTTTGGCCGTTTAGTTTTTCAAAAACTTCTTGGGCATCTTTATACTTTTTCATCAGAAGTTCATTGGTTTGAAGCTTCTGATAAATAATTTCCCGTTCCTTTTGGAAGAAATCTTTAAGAGCAACTGAGTTTAGTTTCTCTGCTTCAGATTCCTTTAAGGTCTTAGTTTTCTTTTCTAGGTCCTTAGTTATCCGCTTGTTTAATTCCAGAAGTTTATCTTCTTCTGATTTCTTAAGGGTACTTATGCGAGTCTTTTCCTTTGCTAGTTCAGCCTTTTCTTCGGTCAGAAGGTCAGTCTCCCTTTTGTAGAAACTTGCTTCTTTTTCCGCTTTTAATCTTTCAGATTTTTCATAACTTAATTTTTCTTTTAATTTCAAGAAATCTTCTGAAAGTTTGATTACCCTTAACTYTAGTTCTGATGGAATAGAGTTGGTTTCATTTGAGAAAGACTCACATACCTGGTCATCAGAGTTGGAGGAGGATTCTACATTGGACATGGCCATTAGACAGATGAGCGCTTTATCTTCACCGTCTGATGAAGAATCGGACACCCAATTTTCTTTTTCGGCCATCAAGCTTCGCTCTCTAGAATTATACTTGTATTTATTCTTATAGTAGTCAGCATCCTTGATCAATCGCCCTTTGCATTCCTTGGAAAAATGACCAAGTTTTCCGCATCTGAAGCATCGAAGGTCATTTTTCCTTCCTTCCTTGTCCTCTCTCCTTTCCTCTCTTCTTTCTTCTCTTCTCTCTTCCCGTTCTTCTCTTCCATCTCTTCTTTCGTCCTTTTGATGAAATTTGAATGGCTTTCTAGCATAGGATGACTGGTACCTTTCCCTTTTGAACTCTTTTCGCTCGTAGGGTTTTCTGATGAACTTCTTTTGGAACTGTTTTGTAATCAAGGCCAACGATTTGGCAAAAGCTTTAATCTCATCATCTGATTCAGAAGTTTCCTCTTCAGATTCTKATTCTACCACCAATGCTTTCTTGCCTTTTTTCTTATGTTCTTTGGTGGGAGTCCTTGATTTTTCCTTTTCATCGGCAGCAAGAGCAAGGGGTCCACTGATGGATATCTTTTTCTTCATAATATCGCTCTCTTGTGCTGCAAGTGTTCCATACAGGTCATGAAGAGACCAGCCATCTAGGTCCTGGTTTGCTTGAAGGGACATAGATAGTTGAGTCCATTCATCGCCTAGACTTTTTAGGAATAAAACGTTTTTTTCTTCCTTTGTTCTGATGATATCGTTTCTACGACATTGATTTATCAATGTGTTGAAGCGATCGTAAGTCTTTTGTATCGGTTCATCAGGGAGGGCCTTGAAATTTGTGTATTCGTTGAGATATTGTGCTCTACGATTTTTCTTTGTTTTCGCTCCTCCTTCCAGTTGGCTTTCTAGTTCATCCCATAGTTCTTTTGTTGTGGAACATGTATCGAGGGATTGGAAGATTTCATTGGGTAGCGCCATGATTATCAATCTTTTGGCCTTTTTGTCAGTTTAGACTCTTTCTCTATCATCTTCATTCCAATTCCTTTCATCTTTGGGCATGTAGTAGGTTGGAATTTCAGCTGTGGTGTTTGTTCCTGGAACTCTTGGGACTAGAGTTTGTGGAATGTAGGGACCCTCCTGTATAGATCGTAGGAGATTCATGTCCATTCCTTCCAAAAAATTCACCATTCTGATCTTCCATTGTGGATATTCCTCTCGTTGAAGAGTTGGAGGCTTTGTGAGGGAGCCAACATTATAAGCAGAATTCCAGTTGGCCATTGAGAATGTTGAAGAAGATGAAGAGGTAATTTTTGACGAGGAAGAAGATCAAAAATTGAGAGATTTTTGAATGATCGTTTTTTATTGGAAAATCAATCAATAGGCTCTGATACCAATTGTTGATCCCAGATCTCTCAATAACACTAATAATCTAGTTATGAATAACCAAATTATAGTGATTTTACGAAGAAAGTTATGAAGAAGCAAGAATAAAAATAAGAATATTTATGAACAGTCTTGAGCTTTAAAGGTTTTACTTTATAAACTGAGAAACGTAAGAGCAATTCGTAAAAGCGACTCTTTTTACAATAGATCTAAACACCTATTTATACTAATCAGCTAATAAGAAGATAACTATATAATGCTATTTTCTAGTAAATCCTCTATTAACAGATAAGGCTTATCTTTTGTATGGATAGGCGCTAATATTGAGATAAACTCGAATTCCAACTGTTCACTTGTCATCTCCAGTTGTCATTCATGATATGATGATTTCATCCTTATCTTCAAATCTTCATTGCATGCTTGGATGAAGTGCTGGAAAATATTCTAAGTGTTAATGACCAGAGGATCGATGAGAATGCTCTTTCCATCGCATCATTGGACTGTCCATCGGTCCTCTGGTTGAAATCCAGACTTAGTCGTTTCTTCCTTAATGTCTTCATTGGTCTTCTGGTTCTTCATCACTTATTGTTTTTCATTACTTTTTACATTATGAATTGTGGCGTTTAACATACACCTGTGAGCATCTTAATATTTTTTAATCAAGAGCTCTTTTCTTTGTAAGCTCTGGTGTAAGAATTCTCTTTCTATTTGAAAATAACTTTTCAAGGCTAAGGAGTTTAATCTATCATGTTCTTTCTCTATTATTTCTTTATCCTTCTTCTGTATAGCCATTTTAAGCTCTGGGTACTCTGTTTTTAAATTGTTTTCTGTGGAGAGTTTTGTTTTTAAAATTTTATCTTTCTCCATAGCAAGCTCCTATTTTTCTACAGACAAAATCTATGTTTCTCTTTCAAAAAATCTTTTCCTTCTCCAAGGCTTTTCTTTTTTCTTTTTTCGTCTGAGATTTTTGTTGTAGTTTTGCAAAATCTTGAGTTAAGATAGAGATGTTTTGTTCCAATTCAGAATGGGAATAACTAGAAATAGATCATACCTGAGAGTCGGAGCCAGATACAGACTCTTCTGCGTCATGATCAACAGCCATGCCACAGAAGTGGGCTTGGTCCTCTTTGTCTTATGTAAAGTCAGAGACCCAGTTCTCTTGTTCGGCCTCCTATGGGGAAGGTTTTACGTATACTAGTTTTTGTACTACAACTCGTCTTTAACCAAACGACCTTTACACTCCTTTGAGTTGTGGCCCATCCTTTCGCATTTGAAGCATCGAACTGCATGCTTTTTCTTCTCAGGTTGTTCTTCCTCCTTCTTGATCAATTGAGAAGGAGGGTTCTTTGGCTCAAATCCTCTGTCTTTCTCTCTATCACTTCTATTTCCTCTCTTATCGAATACCCATTTACCAAACTTTCTCTGAAATTCCTTGGTGATAAAAGCCAAGGATTGTGCCAAGGCACTAATGTCATCATCTTCAGAGCTTGAGGCTCTATCTTCATCATCAGTCTCTGTAACCAGATCTTTCTTCCCTCCTCTTCTATCATCTCTCCAACTTCTTTCTCTGGATGGTTAGCTAGATCCAGTCTCGTTTAAGTCATAGACAAGGGCTAGAGGTCCACCTAAAGCGACCTTGTTCTTTAGCACCTCTTGTTCTTGTCCTTGCAAGATACCGTAGACGTCATGCAGTGTCCACTGTTCCAAATTCTGATTTGCTTGAAGGGACATAGACAGATTTTCACATTCGTTATTCAATCTTTTCAAGAAGAGCATATTGTTCTTTTCTTGAGTTCTAACCACATCGCACTTTTTGCACTTATTGATTAGCATGTTGAAACAATGATAAGTCTGCTCAAGAGACTCATCAGGGAGGGCCTGGAAGCTGTTGTACTCGTTGAGACACTAAGCACGTCTATTCTTCTTCATCTTGATTCCTCCGTCAAGCTTATTCGCCAAGTGATCCCATAAATCTTTGCCGGAGTCACAGGCATCCAGAGATTGGAAGATTTCATTTGGGAAAGCCATTATTAAAAGCTTTTTGGCCTTTTGATCGACTTCAACTCGTCTTTTATCCTCATCGTCCCAATCTCTTCGTAGTTTGGAACACGTCTCTCATGTATTTCAATGGTGTCTCCAGCAGGTGGAACGCTAGGAAATAGGGTCATGGGAACATAGGCACCGTTGAGTATAGATTCATAAAGCTCAAGGTCGAGACCTTCATAGAAGTTTATTATCCTTATATTCCATTGAGGATATTTATCCCGAATGTGTGTTGGAGGTTTTGTAAGGGAACCAGTACTGTACATTGAATTCCATGATTGATTTGACATTTCAAAATAAAAAGGAAGTTGAAAGATTTAAGAAAATCTTAAATGTTGAGAGTAGCAGTATCGGATAATACTTAAAGCAATTGCTTTTAAAGAGTTTGATTTGAGATCGGAATGAAAAATGTTTTAAAAACAAATAACCAACAAACAAGGATTATCCTTATTGGATATAGATCGACTAATCAATTAATTTGATTAGCAGGCTCTAATACCAATTGTAGGATCCCAAATTCGTCTTAAGTAACAAGAAACAAAGTAAAATCAGAGTGAATGGACGCAAGAACTATGTAATTAATGATGGTTAACAAAATTATTCAAGAAGATAATAAGAATGAAAAGCAATCTTGAACAAGTCGAATGATTTATTTACATTTCGAGTAAAACAGTAAACTCTCAATCTAACAGTACTCTCACAAGAATTCTCTATAATGAAGCGTAGTCAAATTTGGCAATCTTTCAGGCTATCATAACCTGACGATGATGCCTCCTTTTATAGACCATGCTAAACACAATCTCCTAAATTCTAGGCTTCAAACTCTGACTTCTTGTTCAGCGTCCTCAGCCTTCACGTTCCTTGGAAAGTGGAACGACTTGAGTGTACATTGCAGATTATGTTAGAAGTCTTTAAGATAAGTCTAGACAACTTGTGCGCAAACCATGGGAGTAAGAGACTCAACTTCTTGAATGTAGCTCTGCATCAAGTACTTAATCTTTTCGACACTTAAGCCTTGATCTTCCTTTGGGTTGAGCAAGGGCTCTGTATATGAGACGCTTAGCTCTTTGAATAAGAGCTCTGTCTCTTAGTATCTTTTGCATAAGAGCTCTTGGTCGAGACTTCTTCAATCGACTAACTCCTAAATGACTAGAGTAAGAGACTTCTTACTTACTGTTAGATCCCATAGTGCAAAATGTAAAAAGTAATAAAAACAATAAGTGATGAAGAACCAGAACACCGATGACGACGTCAAGGCAGAAAAGACTAAGTCTGGATCGATGGAAAGACTAACCAGAGCATCGATGGAAAGACCAACCATCGAATCGATGAACCAGATACAACCAGCGGATCGATGGATGATGCGATGGAAAGTGTATTCATTGA
>NW_020205603.1:4262-6043 GCF_001531365.2 Cynara cardunculus var. scolymus | reverse complement strand
GGGAGAATAAGGGCAGATGAAGTGACCAACCTTTTGGAAACAATCAAGATACAAGTCTCCTTCAGAGAATGGATTTTCAAGGTCTACAAGACTGTCAAGACTGACCTGCAATATGCCGTAGACTATTTTCCAAACTCTGCTGTGGAGTAATCTCTTGAAATAGTGTAGGCCTGCACTATCTTTCAATTCTTTCAGTATTGTAATTCTTTTTCAGAGGATGAAATTAATCTCCTCTTGTATTTTTTCATAAGTCAATTCGTGCACCCAACTGTCCAAAATTACTTTTTCATACTTAGGGGAGATTGTTAGCTCAATTATTCCTATTTTGTAAAAGTATAGAAAAAGTATACTGCAAGTCATGACAGAAGGTTAACTCCACAGAAGACCACAGAGGACTAACGACAGAAGTTGTTTGATCGATCAAGTTAAGAGTGGCAGAACCTCTGGTATGTCTCACAGAGGTTCTGGAAAATAGTCATATGTAATATAGAACATGCAAGTCAATTACAGCAGAGCCTCTGAGATGGCTCACAGAGGGTCTGCGGATTTCGTCTTCTGTGAAGTTTCTGTTCCATACGTTTACGAAGGTTGTTAGCCGCATATGCTTCTCACGTGACTAGGGAATAATCGACTTTATTTGGACGGCTCAGATGAAGACACGCGTCAAGATCTGGTCTCTAAGGTCGTTAGGAACTAGTATAAATAGCGGATAGGACCTTTGTAATCGTAGTGCTTCCTGTATTGTAATCGTCAAAATTTTCAATTGAATTAATTGAAAGACCTTTGGAGCAATCTTCTTGTGTTCATCTTCTTCATCAATACTGTGTGTTCTTCATACTTTGTTTTGCTCTTATTATTACTTCTGCTGCACTTCATTGTTCAAGAGCTTTTCTAGAGTATTAGATCAATATCAAAGCTGAATTTAAGATCCAACAACTCGCCAATTCGTCCCAAAGTTCTTTCGCAGTGGAGCATGTATCGAGGGATTGAAAGATTTCATTGGGTAGTGCCATGATTATCAATCTTTTGGCCTTTCTGTCAGTTTCGACTCTTTCTTTATCATCTTCATCCTTTCTTTCATCTTTAGGCATGTAATATGCTGGAATTTCAGCTGTGGTACTTGTTCCTGGAACTCTTGGAACTAGAGTTTGAGGAATGTAGGGACCCTCCTGTATGGATCGCAGGAGATTCCTATCCATTCCCTCCAGAAAATTTACCATTCTGATCTTCCATTAAGGATATTCCTCTCGTTGAATATCCTCAATGAAGAGACCAACCATCTAAGTCTTGGTTTGCTTGTAGAGACATGGATAGCTGAGTCCATTCATCGCCTAGACTTTTTAGGAATAAAACGTTGTTTTCTTCCTTGGTTCTGATGATATCGTTTCTACGACATTGATTTATCAATGTGTTGAAGTGATCATAAGTCTTTTGTATGGGTTCATCAGGGAGGGCTTTGAAGTTGGTGTAATCGTTAAGACATTGTGTTCTACGATTTTTCTTCATCTTTGCTCCTCCTTCTAGTTGACTCGTCAATTCGTCCCAAAGTTCTTTCGCAGTGGAGCATGTATCGAGGGATTGAAAGATTTCATTGGGTAGTGCCACGATTATCAATCTTTTGGCCTGTCTGTTAGTTTCGACTGTTTCTTTATCATCTTCATCCCAATTTCTTTCATCTTTAGGCATGTAATATGCTGTAATTTCAGCTGTGGTACTTGTTCCTGGAACTCTTGGAACTAGAGTTTGAGGAATGTAGGGACCCTCCTGTATGGATCGCAGGA
>NW_020205603.1:0-3292 GCF_001531365.2 Cynara cardunculus var. scolymus | reverse complement strand
AAAATAACATAAAAATAATAAAATAATATATATTTTTCTAATGTAAATATATAAAATAAAATAAAATTAATAAAATATAAATATATAATTATTGAGTTGATGTTTATGAAAAAAGTTGATGGATTAAATTTTCAAGAAAATCAACACCCCTTACTAAGGGGTGCCACTAACACTTCCCTACACTTTCCTTGTAAAAAATGATACTCAATCTCTAATAGATATTATATATTAAAAAAATTTAACACCCATTATAATATTAAAATATTTTATTTATTTATTCAAATATTATTTTCTAAGTATTTATTTTTAAAACTTTTTATTCTTTGTTTTATTTGGTAATATTTTTTAGGTATTTTTTATATTTGAAACAAAAAAAGCTCTTTTATTTCTTACTTTCTTTATTTTGAGATAGTTTTGATAAGCTGTTGAAACAAAATATTGACCTAAAGTTTTTATTTTCTTCATTTTGAAAAAACTGTTGTAGGTATTTTTATAAGACAAAAATACAATAAATTATAATAAAATTTGGTTTAGTTTTTCTTTAACATACTAATTTTTTTAAATGATATAATAGACTTTTGTTTTTTCTTTATATATATATATATATTAATCGATAACTTGTTAAAGAGGGTAACATCATATGATGTGGATTTTCAAGTTGTTTATGATAAAGTAAATTTGATTGCATGGACTATTGTATGTCAATTTATTACTCTTTCTTTGATGTAATTTACTATTTCTTTAAAAGAACCCAAGATACTGAAATCGATTCCAATCCTATCATCTTCCTTTGTTTATCCACCTTGGACGTTGCAGGTACTTCCTCTCCATTTTCTCTTATTAAACCTTTCGGTTCTTGGTCTCGATGTTATTGTTATCAATTTTTATTTTGTATTACGTTGTTTAATCCACAATTGAAAAATCATGATGCATACTCGAGTGTGACATTTTGTTCACTAGTTGAAGAATGTAGTATGTAATAATTATTTTCTACATATACTCGAAAGACTCTGCTGTAAGGGACACATTAGAACATGTTATGGTCGATTATCTTTCAATGGCAAATTCCACTAGATCTGCTCTTGAAGGAGTTCCTTTATTTGTACTTGGAGTTAATCATCCACAAACAAACAAAAGATTTCAAATTGCCTTAGATCAGTCATTTATATATCACGCATGGGTGCTAGCCTTTTTGATCTTACGTGGAGTGATGAATAAAAAATTAACCTGTTGCACCCTGCCCCATTGTAGCCAAACATGAGGCTTTCCTTTATGTTGGGTTGCTCTTCAAGCCTTCGAGTACACAATTGATAGATGGATCTTATTAAAACGTTAAATGTGGTTGGAACTTGGAAGATGACCAAAATGACACTTCCTTTTTACCTATTTGAAGTTAGTAAATCTTTTTCCCTTAAATCGGTATATCTATTTATTTGACTACATCTTGTCTTCCTAAATGCAGATCTTCTCAAATTCGTTGTGCCTCTGTCGAAATCCCATCACAGTGTAAGGATGATATTTGCATTTTTATCGATGATATTGGTAGTCTTCATTTTTCCTCTGAGATCCCATCATGAAACATAGCTTAAGTATAAATTTGAGTTAGACATTTATATATATATATATATATATATATATAAACATATGCTCATGTGGAATATAGAAATAGAACAATATGCTACATCAAAAAACCGGTGCCATATAGGCTTAATACTTGTTTAATAGGTAAAATTGTAATATTCGGTTTCCAGATATAGTTGATCAGGTATTAAAGTAGTTTGGTAATGAAAAATTCGGGGTTAGTTTATGGCATTCAAGGGTTGAAGAGAAATCGGTCTATGGTTCTTTCTCTATAATTATGTTTGAGTAATATATATATATATATATGGATATATATATATATATGTGTGTGTGTGTGTGTGTGTGTGTGTGAATTATTATGGTAGGGGAGGATGCATGGTAAGCACCCCCCCCCTTGAGGTCGGCTGTGTAGTTGCTATAAATAGCAAGTATATGTGAAGGGGCAAAAGGTTTACTAATTTTAGCATATCTAGGGATGGCAAAAAACCCGAAACCGACGGTGAAAACCCAAAATCGAACAATTCGGGTCGGCTTCGGGGACGGGACGAGGGGAGTTTCGGGGACGGGGACGAGGGCAGTACTCACCGACCCGGCCCGACCTGATAATATATTTAAATTTTACAAATTACAATTTGATAAACACTAGCCCAAAACAACTAAATTCCTAAGTCTAAAAGCCCAAGCTTCTTAATGAACTTGGAGAACACTTGTAACACCCCAATTCTCCACATTTGCATATAACATATATTTAATATAAAAGAAATATAGATTACATCACATAGGTCCCACTAGTACAAAAATTATGTATGTACAAAATTTGAATATGAAAAAATTTCAAAATAATATCCCTGTACTATCACATGTATAACAACATGTATCTTCAAATTATTCAGACATCAATGCTGATCTTCATAAAGCATATAACATATAAGGAAAATAATTACATTTTCCCCTTCCCCATATTATCCCATGACCCCGCATTTTCTGCAATGCACATTTTTGAAACATAATGAGGGTTAGACCAGAAAGTCTAGTGAGTAAATCACTTCTTTGCAAATTGCAGGGTGAAAATCACCAAAACCTGATAAAACATTTTTTTATGTAGAGATAATTGCATTTTAGTAAAAACATGCAATCTGTTGATAATCAATATATAAGGCCAACAGATTTCCACAACACATAGTGTTAGACCCCATAAGTATTATGCATGAAGTAATGAAGACAAACAAGTGATGAAGAACCAGAAGGCCGATGAAAGACTTCAAGGAAAAATGACTAAGTTTGAAGAGCAACCAGATGGTCGATGAACTGACCAGAGATGCGATGGAAAGTGCATCTTCATAACCCCTGTTGGTCCCAAAAGGGTCTACAAGAATACTAAACAATTTGTAGAAGGGGGGGGATGAATACAAACACAATTTTCAAATTTAAAATATATATTGATAAAGAAGATCAATACAGATTTTACAAGATTGTTTGTGGAAAGATAAGTTGTAAGAAACCTATCTAAACAATCTTAAGATACACACAAAGAATAGCAAATATAAGAAATGATATTGCTAGGAGATTCTTTTACTTAAGCTGAAAGAAGCTTAAAGTAAGAATGAGAAAATAGAGAGTGATGCGCGCACTCTGCATGGAGAAGAAACACTTCTATTTATACCCAGTGCATTAAATGTTCATTTAATGCAGTATGGTAGGTTTAGAGTGC
>NW_020205602.1:4564-5805 GCF_001531365.2 Cynara cardunculus var. scolymus | reverse complement strand
ACAGAGACTGCGGGTCTAGAACGCCCAAAGTTTCCACTCGATCTCTCTGTCGAGTTAGGCTCTGAACCTACTAGGCACGACATCGACAGAACACTGGTAGGCTCTCCAATTGGAGATGTTCGAGGATCCGGTGGAAGTCCCTGAGCTGACATCGACAAACCAGTCACTGAGGGCGCCTTACACTCTGAGGCTACTAGGTCACCATGTGTTGGTGATCTAGGTTCCCCGAATACCTATATGATGAAGGGGGAGTTACAAACCTTCACCACAGCGGTATTCCAGAGGTTAGATCAGTTGAAAAGCTTATTCTCCTCCCAATCGGCGACAGAGGCTCTTGCACCTCTAACAGAGGCTCTGAAGGAGTTGACTTCCACTACTTCTGAGCTCAAGGCGATCGTATCAGCCCTTCAGAGCTTTGTCCTCAACAAAGACGACCTCACAGAAGCTTTCAGCGCACTGTCTCTCATACTTTTTTCAATCCAAAAGCTCAGAACAGAATTAACAGAGGTTGCCGCCCAATTTGCTGCAGCCTTCATTTCCACCGGCTACATCGATTATTCTGCCTTCAAGGATGAGATCAAAGGGATGTTCTCCTCTGCGGTCACCTATGGCATTGATTCTAAATCCTCCAGGGCTAACATTAACCATCTAGCCACTCGCAGAGAGCTAGACACAATGGTTGAAGCCCTTGGAGAGACCGTGCAGAAATACACCGACCAACTCCTCAAGGAAGCCCGAGTAACCAACGAATCAATCAGAGACTGCACGAAGCAAATTGTCAAAGAAGGTGACTCATTCCATAATGAGATCTATCGTTGCATCTCTAAAATGAAATAGGCCACAGAGATGGACATCAACAATGCCTCTGTGAATGCTGAGATGGTCATTGAAAAGATGGAGAAGGCGGCTTCCAAAGTTCTAAGGCGATTGAAGAAGGCTCCCCTTACTACTTGCAAGACAGAGGCCACTAAAATCTATGACGATCAAGGAGGCGATGACCATGATCGTCATGAGGGGGAGAAGAAGATAGAGGAACCAAAGAAGACAACCTCTACCAAACCACTAAAAATAGTGGACTCTGTTGCTGCCCTATTCTCAAAATACAAGTCTCCAGAGCCTAAGGGGAGAGGCAAGGGTAAAGTAGTAGAGGAGTCGCCACAGAAGGAGTCAAGCTCTGACACGATGGAGGAGATCAATGAAGAAGAATATGATGACCCTGATCTTGTTCGAGCACTAAAGGC
>NW_020205602.1:0-1414 GCF_001531365.2 Cynara cardunculus var. scolymus | reverse complement strand
TATTAGAAATAATGGTATTGATGTTATTGAGAAGGGGAAAACTTGGCCTATGGCCATTGGTATTGGTTAAAAGTGTTTTGGAACAGAATGACCATTTTCATGAGGAATTAGAGGGGATCTGGTTGTTCCTTGTAAGGAACCAAAGGGGCTCTGGTTGGTCCTCATTATTGGACCAGAGGATTCTGGTTATTGATTTGAAGAAAGAGCAAGTTTTTACTAAATATACTATTTGGAACAGGGGCTCTGTATCTAGTAATACTAGCTTCTATGTGAAAATTATATTTTAGAAGTTTTAAGAAAAGAATTTTATACTTAGAATTTTTTTTATGAAAAACAGACCAGAGAGGCTCTGGTTGGCTTGCATGTTGAACCAGAAGCTCTAGTTAGTGCAACCAGAGGCTCTCGTCGAGGAACCAAAAGCTCTGGAAGAAAGACCAGAGGGGCTCTGGTCCTGGACGTTGAAATATATTCCAAGTGTGGTTTGGAACCAGAGGCCCGATGGACCGAATCAGTATGATTTTAGTTTTGTTTCATAAGATGAATGATTTGAAATAAACGTTTTGGTGATCTTCACCCTGCATTACATAAAAGGGAACCTCACTAGACATTCATGTCTAACCCTCATTTCGTGTTTTCAAAATATGTGTGCAGGTAAAGATAATAAGGGAAAGAGCATTATGTGAATTACTTCCCTATGTGCTTAGCTATTTTTGGAAGCATAGATGCTAGGATGCAAGAACATGTACTTTTGGAATTTTTGGGTTGCGTTTTTTACAATATAGACTCTTGTATCAAGGACCTATGTGGGGGAAAACATGTATCCTATATATGAAATATGTATTATATGCAATGTATGGAGTGGGGGTGTTACAGAGTTGGTATCAGAGCCTGAGTTTAAGGGATTTAGGTATTCACATGCATGATACCTAGACTTAAACTATTTCATTGCATATTAGGGTCCCAAACATAGTTAGCACCTTTGGAATAAATATAATAAGTTAAGAGATCAGTGTGTAAGGTATTTCCGAATTACATCTGGCCTATGTAATTTTGAATCTACAGGTACATAACTGAACTTGGACACTTTATTATATTTGGGAATATGAAAAATATGTGTTTTAACTTTGTTATCGAAAGATGGCTAGTAGATCGAGAAGGTCARAAAGGATCACCCGCCCCAATGAAGAAGAATCCCCTGTTGCTCCTATTGGCACCTCTAAGGGCAGAAGCAGAGGCAGAGGTAGAGGCAGAGGGAGGGGGCAGACCAGAGGCAGAATAAGTCAGCCTGAAATTAATATGAATCAAGCAGAATCAAACTCTGAAAATATGAATCAAGAACGGATGTCTCACCCAGAATATATAACAAGAGACATATTAGCTGAAGAAATGGGAAAGCTAAGGGAAACCTTGACTT
>NW_020205601.1:599-5443 GCF_001531365.2 Cynara cardunculus var. scolymus | reverse complement strand
TTTTTTAAAAACCCAAATAATAATGCACCAAAAGCCCAAATTTCTCAATTTTGACATTTTTCTTCACTTTAAAAGCCCACGATGACTAAATTTATTTAAATAGAAAGGTTATATATTTAAAACACTAAAACTTAGTGTTTTATATAAATTGGGTAGAAATTAGAGCTAACTCCTAATCTATAAAATTACTTCAATAATACTAATATAATCTTAATAAGAGCTAACCTGGAAGTTCAAATTTGACAGTTGTCACAAAGGTGATGTGGCGTTCACGATAACCCAAGAATCTTGGGTCGGATATCACGTGTTTATTTTTGGACGATTTACTATTCTAACTTGTAATCTGCGGCGAACCCTTCACGAGAAGAAATAAGCATAGAAGGGATTAAACATGCCAAATTGACATAAAGTCAATTAGAATCCCACAAGATCTAAGAGTTTCATAGAGATGAAATTAATAATAGTTTATCTACCTAAATAGCTTCTTGGTGTGAAATACGGCGAACCTCTTCGCAACTTAAAGTGAAATATGGATCTTAGCATTGTTAAAATAATTTCTTGGGTAATTATTTTTTTAAGGAATTTTCAAAATCACTGTGATAACTGGGTCCTTATTACCCAAGGCATTTATTATATGAATTAATTGTTCATGTGGATACATACTTACATGGGTTAAATGCGTAAGTATGTGTATTTCATGCATGTGAATATATTCGTAATATATATGTATGCATGATATTAATATGCATGAGTATGAGTGTGCATGAGTTATATGTAAGCATGAATTTTATAATGCATGCATGTGGTGGTGAGAGTGTGGCCGACTTTCCTATTTTGGAAAGTATAAATAGGAGGGTTGGATATCAGGCAAAGTTTCTTGCCTCATTTTGAAATCAGGAGAATTAGAGAGAAGGGTTGTCCGGATAAGCATATTGATCTTGCATTCTTCATCTGTTTCAAATCTGAAAAATTTGCATAAGAGGTGAGTACTTTCTAAAAATTTCTTTTAAAAGCTTTGGTTATTAATCTTGTAAGAACTGCATATTATCCTTGAAAAGAGTTGTGCGATTTGGGTTTTATCCGGATAAAGGGTGATCGGATTAAGTATAAATTGGACATAGTGTTGTCCGGATTGTTCTAAACCGGACATAGTGTTGTCCGGATTGTTCTAAACCGGGTATAGTGTTGTCCGATTTAGTTATAAACCGAACATAGTATCGTGTGATTTAGCAATTTAGCGAGATTTTAATTATGTAAATCGAATAATGGTTTTGAACGCAGAAGTAGGAATACGACCAAGTGTTGTGCGGTTTAGTCTTAAATTTGATTAAAGGATCATCCGGATTAGTTATAAATCGATCAAGTGTTGTCTGGATTGATATATCAGACAAAGATTTATGTTGACCAGATTGATAAATCGGACAAGAGTGTTGTCCGGATTTGTACATCAAACAAGGGGCAGTGTTGTTCGGATTGCTTGTCCAGATGATAATTTACTATAAATTATAAGTGTTGAGCGTACTTGGAAATTTTATAATTTGATCATTATTATTGGGTTTAATTATGTTATTGTAAAAGGGGTATTTTATATCTTTTAAAATAAAAGATACGTTTCTACCAAGCGTGGTGACGTAAGTCTGTTTTGGTATGGAACTGGATTTGGGAAAATGTTTCTACCAAGCGTGGTGACGTATGTCTGTTTTGGTATGAAACTATATTTTGGGAAACGTTCCTACCAAGTGTGGTGACGTATGTCTGTTTTGGTATGAAACTATATTTTGGAAAACATTCCTACCAAGCGTGGTGACGTAAGTCTGTTTTGGTATGGAATTGGATTTTGTGAACTGTTTTCACCAAGCGTGGTGACGTATGTCGGTTTTGGTACGAAACTTATTTTAAAAGGTAGTTCCCCCAGACGTAGTGACTTTTGTCTGTTCTGGCTTGGAACTGGGAATTGGTACTTTCAGACGTGGTGACTTTTGTCTGTTCTGATAAGTAACCCTGTTTTGATGAATGAACAAGGGTGGCATATCAAGGAGAGGTGTACTTGGAATAAGGGAGGCTATGTGGTTATTGTAATAACTCTTATTATTATTACTAATTGGATTTAATAACTCAGAATCATCATTTCTTTGTGACCTGATGAATTAGAGATATTATTCCTATTAGAAATAATAATTTAGATGTTATTGAGAAGGGAAAAATGGTTTGTCACAAAAAGGCAAGTATTGCCTTAAAATCTTTCCATTATTATTTATAATACATGCAGAGGAATTCTGATCTTTTAAAAGGTGATGTTTTAGTCTAATGAATCAAAAAGACTACGGTCGCAACGTTAGTTTCATGTTGGGAATATTGGATCTTTAAGCATATGCATTTATAACAAGAACTGATGTTATTAAGTTTATCATGTTATTCATTTCATTAAGGGTTGCATTTGTTTGGATGAAATGCAAATATTTTTGAGCAAAGATACTTTATTATATTTTGGTGTTTATCACTCTACATTTGGAAAGAAGAGATTTACTCACTAGATCCTTCTGGTCTAACCTTCAGTTTCTGTTTTAAAAATATGCAATGCAGGAACTGCGGGGTCCAGGGATAGTAAGGGAAAAGGGAAAATGTGATTATTTTCCTAATCTGATATCTGCTTTTGAAGATCTGCATGAGATTGCTTGTTTTTTGAAAATACATGTTGTTATACATGTGATAGTACAGAATTTTATTTTGAAATTTTTCATATGTAAACTTTATACATATAAGAATCCTTGTACTAGTGATACCATTGTGGTGCAAACTATATTTCTATGCAATGAAATATGTGTTATGTGCAATGTGCTATTTGGGGGTGTTACAATCACTAAACTTAAACTTTGTTTTAATAGATGACTCCAAATATACCAACTCCTCCTCCGCAAAATTTTCCACTACTAAGCATTATCTCCAAAGAAAAGCTGAATGGTTCAAACTTCCTTGACTGGAATCGGAACTTGAGAATAACTCTCAAATACGATAAGAAACTCCGTGTTATTAAAGCTATCCCTAAAGCCCCTCCTGCAGGGTGTACTAGGGCCAAACAAACTAAATATGACAAACGTTGTCATGAGTCAATCAAAGTTGCGTGCATAATGTTGGCGACCATGGTTCTAGAACTCCAAAAGAACTTTGAGAATCTTGGGGCATTTGACATGATTAACCAACTTAAGGAAATACTCCAAGAGCAGGCTAGACACGAGCACTACGAGACTGTTAAGGCCCTAATGGGATGCAAGCTTAAGGAAGGAACAAGCATCAGTGTGCACGTACTTAAAATGAAGGCACACATTGACCAACTTGAGTGACTTGGATTTCCAATCAGTCAGGAATTGTCTATCGACATCATCCTGAATTCGCTGACTGAGTCATAATTTGAAAAGGACCATAATGGAGTTGCATGGCATGCTTAAGACCACCGAGTCTAACATGGCAAAGGAAAAAGGCTCTAGCTCATCTCTTCATGTCCTAGCCATTAGAGAAGAGGTGCTAAGAGGAAACGAGAAAACCATTCTAAAGGTAAAAGGGAAGGTTGTTGCTGACCCTAAACTGAAAGGGAAGGGTGTCGCTCAATCTGAGACACCACCTACAAAGTCTAAGGAGTTGTATGCTTTCATTGCAAGGAAAAGTGTCACTGGAAGCAAAACTGCCTGAAGTATCTTAATGAGCTTAAGAAGCTGAAGACCAATCAAGTTGGTCCATCTGGTACGTTTTTGATTGAGCTCCATAGTACTTCTACTTCTGACGCCTGGGTGTTAGACACTGGGTGTGGCTCAAACATATGTTCAAATGTGCAGGGACTAAGAAGAAGTGGAAAACTGAGACGACTAGAGCTTAACCTGATCATGGGAAACACGAATCAATCTACCGTTGAAAATATCAGGATTTTTGACTTGAAGCTCTCAAATGGTCTCACTTTGGAACTATTAGATTGGTTTAATAGTTTGGTTATTATTTCAGTTATGTATATATATGTATATATTTATTTATAAATATATATATATATATATATGATATATGTATGTATGATATGTGTGTGTGGGGGAGTAATTAATTAAAGAAAAGAAGGGAGAGGGGTCAGCTATTAAGTCGCCTCTTAAATCCTTGTGGGTGAGTATGTATATAAAGTTTTTGTGAAGAGAAAACACACACAACACATTTTCCATTTTGAGAATTTTCTCTCAAGTATATTTGAAGAATCTGCACAGGAAGAGGAAAAAGGTCTCAGAAAGGTTTTGATTCTCAAACTTATGAAGGTGAGTGTATTAAGAGCTTTGGATATGAATTTCTTTCATACAGATTGATAAGCATTTGGAACTGGTTATATTGAAATTTATAGCTTTTTATGAAAGTTTTTGATTAAACTGTACAAGTGTTGTCCGGATTGTAATCCGGATAACTAAACCGGCCAAGAGGTGACCGGTGTTTCATCTAAACCGGCCAAGAGGTGACCGGATATCATCTAAACCGGTCATGTGGTGATCGGTTTATTTCTAAACCGCTTGTGAGAAAAGGTTTAAGTCTATAAACCCGCTAAGGGGTGACCGGTATACTTTAAACCAGTCAAAAGGTTAAATGATGTATTGTCCGGTATACTCTAAACTGGACAAAAGGTGAACGGTGTATCGTCCGGTTTACTCTAAACCGGACAACGTTATAATTGAAATCTAAACCGGACTTGTAATCCGGACTTCTAATCCGGGCAAGTTTGACCGGACTTCATATCCAGATGAAAAGAGTTTGTTTTTGGGAAATGATTTTGTCATGATATAATGGCAGTGTAACTGCGATGGCGGTGTAACCGCGAGTGA
>NW_020205601.1:0-272 GCF_001531365.2 Cynara cardunculus var. scolymus | reverse complement strand
CGAGTGAGATGGCGGTGTAACCGCGAGAGTGATATGAGCAGTGTAAACTGTGAGAGTAATATAATGGCGGTGTAACCGCGAGAGTGATATTATGGGCAGTGTAACTGCGAGTGAGATGRCRGTGTAACCGCGAGAGTGATATGAGCAGTGTAAACTGCGAGAGTAATATGAGCGGTGTAACCACGAGAGTGATATGAGCAGTATAAACTGCGAGTGAGATGGCGGTGTAACCGCGAGAGTGATATGGGCAGTGTAACCGCGAGAGTGATATG
>NW_020205600.1:0-6098 GCF_001531365.2 Cynara cardunculus var. scolymus | reverse complement strand
TGACTTATCTAACTTTCCTTTGAATGTACTTTGTTTGTCAATGTTTTAACAGGATTGGGTAGAAAATGCAAATATTAGAAGTTGAAAGGTTGACATCAAGTACGAGGACTGCGCCTCACTTTCTACCATAGATGGAGGTTAGCGGAGCAAGTGGTTAAAGAGTMGAGGGGGCAAACCTGGACAAAGTGAAAAATATATAAAGTTGAGAGGAGGCAGATCGTAGCTCATTATTCTCATTTTTCATCAGCTCAACCTTTAGTTTTCTCTCAAATATTCTCTCTCTCTTTCTTATGAATGAAGATTTCATCTTAATCTTCATATTTTTTACGTTCTTCATAATATTGTCAGTATATTCTTTCATTTGTTTATATTTCAAACAATATTTTTAGATATGTAGTTGTATATTTGTTATTGTTTCGTTTCTATATTACTTTGATTGAACTGAATAAATAAGAAATGTTGAATCTTATATGTTTAACATGGCATCAGAGCGAAAGGTAAGCATCTATAACTATGTGTTTTTTAGTTTCTGGTTGAAAAAGAAGGATAAGTGATTGGTTATAATCATCTTCGTTTTCGTTGAACTTTTTGTTCTCGTTACGAAGTCATTCCATGATATTCTTCATCTTTTTCCCTTTTTTTGTGTTTGAAAATGAAATGATCGATTAGGTTTGTACTACTATTTTTGTGGTCCCTTTTCGAGATTTGTGATCTGCTTCTTTTTTTGAAATCTTAGTGCTTTCGTCTTTTGCATCTCTGTGTTCTCTGTTATGACCGATTGGGTTGTACCATTTATTCTATGGTCTCCTCTCGAGAACTTGTTCTTGTTAAGATCGCATTATTCTCTTGGCTGAATATGAATGTTCTATTGTATATTTGAGATATGTGTCCTTATTTCCAGATCTCGTTATTAGAGATCTGTGTCCTTACTTCCAGATCTTGATTATTCGAGGTATGTGTCCTTATTTCCAGATCTTGTTAGTTTAGATCTGTGTCCTTTCTTCCAGATCTCTTCTTTTCTTTTTTAGATCTGTGTCCTGTTTTCCAGATCTGTTGTTTACTTTGTTATATTTGTTTGATCTGTGTCCTTCCAGATCATGCCGTTTCTGTTATTATGTTTCTTTATGATACTATCCTATTATGTGTATTATCCTTGCCTTTTGTTTGCCTCGATCTTTGTATTTTCAGATATGTTTTTACCATGTGTGCTTAATCCGCGCTATTTGTTCAGGTACGTTCTGGCTTTACCCTCTGATAATTGTTCGTCTGACTTTGTATAAAAAAGGTGTATTATGTTTGATATTTTCTCCTTTAATCTTGTAAAGAAGTTTGTGGTATGTGCGTTTTTGTTTGCTTTGTGCTTAGTTTCTCTTTTGTTTGTGTGTTTCCTTTCCCTTTCTCCCCTTGTTGGAGCTGTTTTGTTGGCTTGACCTAGCACTCTGAAGTGTTTTAGGAATCCTGCCTTTAAGCAACTCAGTCTCCTTGTGTGTTTTCTACTTTCTAAATGGTTTCCCCTCAAGTATCCACTGGAACATCAAGTACAATGGAATCTAGAGTCAACAAATTAGACTTTGGAGATCCGTTATACTTACATCCAAGCGATACTAGTGGAGTCTCCATTTTATCGTTTAAATTGAGTGGTACTGAGAATTATAAGGTCTGGTCTTGTGCTATGATGCTTGCTCTTGAAACTAAGAATAAATTGGGTTTTATCGATGGTTCCTGTCCCCGTCCTGTTGACGATCCCATTCTTGAAAAACAATGGGATCGCTGTAATTCTGTTGTGCTTTCTTGGATATTAAACTCTATGACTGAGGACTTGTTCCTTGGGCAAGTTTTCTCAAAAGAAGCTTCTCAGGTATGGGAAGAGTTAAAAGAGACTTATGACAAGGTAGACGGATGTTACTTTTAACCTTTATCAAAAAATCAATTCATTAACTCAAAACAACATGTCCGTCTCTGAATACTACCACAAGTTAAATTCCTTGTGGAAACAATTTGACGCCCTAGTTAAACTTTCGTCCTGTACCTGCAATGCATCTCATGATTTTACTGAACATACCCAACTTATCAAGTTGATGCAATTTTTCATGGGGCTTGATGACAGCTACCAGCTAATTAGGAGCAACATCCTAACTAGAGACCCTCTCCCTTCGGTTAAAATAGCTTTTTCTTTATAGAGGGGCCAACTTATACCAAAATAAAACTAAGTCTCAAAATTCCGCATTTTTTAGTAAAGGTTTTGAAAGCAAGAAAAGACTAGGAAGAAGTACTTCAAATTTGATTTGTAAACATTGTGGTGTCTCTGGTTATACCATTGAGCGATGCCTTAAACTGATTGGTTTTCCTAAAGACTTTTCAAACAGACCTAGACTCCCCTCTAAGTCTAATCAATCTCAGAACTCCAAATTTCAAAATCCTAATCCTAGGTCCATTTCTGGAAATCCGTCTACATCTGATTCTATTCTTCAAAAGTCTCCTTTTAGTTTTTTCAGAAGAGCAGGTCACTAAAATCTTGAGCTTAATTGGTCAAACACCCTCCAATACCACTGTCTCTGATGATGCCTGCGCCAATATGGCAGGTATGTATGGAAGTTCTAACTCTGGGTGGATAATAGATTCCGGAGCCAACCAACATATGACCTCTAGTTTTCAAAAATTAGAAAGTATGGTTGATGTTACGGATCTAAATCTTAAAGTTTCTCATCCCAATGGGACTAAAGCTAGTATAAATAAAATTGGGAATTTAAGACTATCCAATAATGTGGTTTTATTTGATGTGCTTGTGGTCCCTGAGTTTAACGTCAATCTTCTGTCTGTCCATAAATTAACAAGAGATAACAAAGTTTCCATAAGTTTTGATGAAACAAAATGTTACATTCATGACTGTCTGCAGAAGAAAATTGTGGGGGACTGGTAGTCTGAGTGGAGGGCTGTATTTTTTTGATCAAAACCTTGTCAGTAATGCTTCTCTGTCTTCTAGTGAATATGGTACGAATTGTTTTGTTTCTTCCCATCTTTGGCACAGTCGTCTTGGTCATCCTGCTGAACAAGTTCTCTCTGTTTTAAAGAAAAAAATTAACATTGGAAATGATGCTAGTGGACCTTATGAGATTTGCCATAAGGCAAAGCAAACTAGGGAAAAATTTGTTTCTAGCATACATAAGACCAGTAGTCTAGGTGAGCTTATTCATTTAGATGTCTGGGGTCCATATCATGTCCAAAGCAGAGAGGGATACAGATATTTTTTGACTATTGTCGACGATTTAACTCGTGCAGTATGGGTTTGTCTTTTCAAAACAAACATGAAGTTGGTGAATATGTTGAAAATTTCTGTAGTTTTTTGTTCACTCAATTTGGAAAAATTGTTAAAATATGTAGGAGTGATAATGGAACTGAGTTTGTAAATAAGAAATTAAACATTTTTTTTGAAACAAAAGGAATATTCATCAAACTTCTTGTGTGTACACACCCCAACAGAATGGGATTATTGAGCGTAAACACAGGCACTTACTTAATGTTGCTAGGGCTTTAATGTTTCAGGCTGGAGTCCCTCTTAATATGTGGAATGAGTGTGTTCTGACTGCTACTTATCTGATTAATAGAACCCCATCTACTCTATTAAATGATAAGAGTCCATATGATTTGATTTATGGCTTTCAGCCTGTCCTTACGCATCTTCTCAACTTTGGGTGTCTATGCTTTGCTCATATTCCTAATACAACTGATAAATTCTTACCTAAATCTGAAAAGTGTGTTATGCTTGGTTATGCCAATTCCAAGAAAGGTTATAGACTATATAGATTCCAAGAAAATTATTTTCTCCAGAGATATGAAGTTTTATGAGAACATTTTTCCATATAAGATGAGTAGTGACAATACTGATGAGGCCAAAAATGAAAATCTTAATGTTTTCAATTTCTTTGATACTATGTCTGGATGTTCTAATGACTCTGATGTTGTGGGACCCAATGATGAGAGTGTTGGACCTATAGAAAATGAAACTGTTAGTCAATTTGAATCTAGAGATAGTAACCAAGGTGAGCTAGGCGGCCTATCTAGAACTGATAATAGTCGGTTACTAGGCAGCTCAGAAAATCTCAATATTTCACCTCAACAAGGTGATATTGCTAGAGTTACCAGTTGGCTACCATTAGGCAGCCCTAGAATGGTTGCCAGCCTGCCTTGTGATGCTAATCCTTCTCGTGGCAGTGTTGATGAATCTTTAGGTCATGACTCTGAGGGTATTTCTTCCCAAACTCATAATCTTAGAAGGTTTTCTAGACCTAGCAATTTTCCTACAAAATATGATGATTTTGTGATCGAAGGAAAAGTGAAATATGGCATAGAAAGAGTAGTGAATTACTCTTGTTTATCTTCTGAAAATCTTTGCTTCGTTTCTAATCTCAATAAATCTGTAGAACCAAAAACCTTTAGTGAAGCTAGTAGTGACCATAATTGGATTAATGCTATGAATGAAGACATGGAAGCCTTGCATAGGAATGGAACTTGGTATATAACTGAGTTACCTAGTAATAGAAAAGCTATTGGTTGTAAATGGGTTTATAAGATTAAATATAAGTCCAATGGTGAAATAGAAAGATATAAAGCCAGATTAGTTGCTAAGGGTTATAGTTAAAGAGAGGGCCTTGACTATGAAGAAACTTTCTCGCCTGTAGTAAAAATGGTTACAGTAAGGTGTATTATTGCTCTTGCTGTTCAATTTAAATGGCCTTTATATCAGTTAGATGTCAACAATGCTTTTCTGTATGGTGACTTGGTTGAAGATGTTTATATGACCCTTCCTGAAGGGTATTACAGTTCTAATGATAAACGTGTTTGCAAGTTGGTAAAATCTCTTTATGGTTTGAAACAAGCCCCGCGTCAGTGGTATGAAAAACTGTCATCTTCTTTGACTGAAAATGGGTTTGTTCAAAGCATTAGTGATTACTCTTTGTTCACAAAGCATGTTAATTCTGTTTTTCTTGTTTTACTTGTATATATTGACGACATTGTTATTACTAGAAATAGCCATAATGAAATAAATGCCTTCAAATATTTTTTTAAAGGGAAAATTCTTGATCAAAGATTTGGGAAAATTAAAGTTTTTCTTGGGGATTGAGATTTTAGACTGTATTGATGGTGTGTGCATGTCACAAAGGAAATATTGCCTGGAGTTGTTGAATGATTTAAGATACCTAGGATGTAAACCTGCTAATACTCATATGGATGTTAATCTTGTTCTTTCAAATACAGATAATTCTAAAGATAAGTTGTTAGCAGATTGTACTGGTTACCAAAGACTAATAGGAAGGTTAATCTATCTATTAGCAACTCGTCCAGATATTGCGTTTTATGTTCATTGTCTAAGTCAGTTTATGCATGAGGCTAGACAATCGCATTTAAATCTTGCGTTAAGGATTCTCAGGTATCTCAAGCTATCGCCTGGAAAAGGAATAAGTCTTACAAGGTCAGATAAAGTTAACCTAACTGCTTTTGTAGACGCGGACTGGGGTAAGTGTCTCTTATCTAGACGATCTGTAATTGGTTTCTGTTTATTTCTTGGGAATTCTTTAATATCCTGGAAAAGCAAGAAACAGAGCACTGTCTCTCGCTCTTCAGCTGAGTCTGAATATAGAGCAATGGCAGCTGTGTCATGTGAAATTGTCTGGATACTCAAAATTTTATCTGACCTAGATATAAACAATATTTTACCTGTGAATTTATTCTGTGACAACAAATCTGCCATACAAATTGCTAATAATCCTGTCTTTCATGAAAGAACAAAACATATTGAGATTGATGTGCATTACATAAGAGAGAAAACTAGTAAAGGAATTATTAAAATTGTCAAAATTCATTCTTCCGAACAAACTGCAGATGTTTTAACAAAGGCACTCAGTGTCAATCATCACAACTATATGTGTTCAAAATTAAAAATGATTGATCTCTTTAAAAGTCAAGATTGAGGGCGGGTGTTAAAATGTACATAATATCCAATCATGACTTATCTAACTTTCCTTTGAATGTACTTTGTTTGTCAATGTTTTAACAGGATTGGGTAGAAAATGCAAATATTAGAAGTTGAAAGGTTGACA
>NW_020205599.1:0-6100 GCF_001531365.2 Cynara cardunculus var. scolymus | reverse complement strand
AAAAGATTTATATAAAAGTCTTCCCTTAAACCCCCCCCCCCTTTTTTTCTCTTGAAAGATTAATAAGGTAATAGGGTCAAGACTACCATTATATATATATATATATATATATATAGATATATATATATATATATATATATAAACAATAAAGATATTTAAGACGCTTACCACACAGACGAGACGGAGAAGGGAAAATTAACAGGTGTTACAATCCTCCTCACCTAGGATTAAATTTCGTCCTCAAAATTTCTCTTTGATCAAGCGAATAGATGAGGGTAACACCTCTTCAAGTCCTTTTCGGCTTCCCAAGTTACGTTTGACCCTCGGTTATGCTTCCATTGAACTTTAACCATGATAATCTCCTTGTGCCTCAAAACTTTGGTTTTTCTTTCCAAGATGGCTTCCGGTTCTTCAATACACCGATTGTCCTTATCCACATGAATTTCCGAAAGTGGTATTACACTTTCTTCTTCAGCCAAACACTTACGAAGGTAGCATACATGGAATGTGTGGTGGATTCCGGCCATTTCAGGTGGCAATTCCAATTTGTAAGTCTGAAGTCCCACCCTAGCCAAGACTTTAAACGGCCCAAGGAAACGAGGACTTAGCTTCCCACGCTTTCCAAAACGGATAATACCTTTCCAAGGGGACACTTTTAGCATTACGCGGTCGCCCACTTGGAATTCTATAGGTCGGCTTCTCTTGTCCGCGTAACTCTTTTGTCGATCCTGTGCTGCCTTCAAACGTTCCCGAACACATTTCACCTTGTCGGCAGTTTCCTGAACGATTTCGGGACCGGAGAATTGTTTCTCACCCGCTTCTAGCCAACACACTTGAGTCCTACATTTTCGACCATACAACACCTCGAAAGGTGCCATTCCTATGCTGGAATGATAACTATTGTTATAGGCGAACTCCACCAGGGGTAGGTGAGAATCCCAATTTCCGCCAAAATCGATAACACACGAACGAAGCACATCTTCAAGAGTTTGAATGGTCTGCTCACTCTGACCATTGGTTTGAGGATGGTACGCCGTACTCAACTTTACTCTCGTGCCCAATTCTTTTTGCAAGCCGCCCCAGAAATGGGAGGTGAATCGGCTACCTCGATCTGACACTATCGACAATGGTATACCGTGTCTAGAGACTATTTCTTCGATGTATAACTTGGCAAGTTTCTCCATGGGCAACGTTTCATGCATTGCTAAGAAGTGTGTGCTCTTTGTCAGCCGATCAACCACTACCCAAATCGTATCATGGCTTCTTAAGGTCTTAGGCAGTTTGGTCACGAAGTCCATCGTAATATGATCCCACTTCCACTCGGGGATTTCCAAGGATTGGAGGCTGCCATAAGGTCGTTGGTGCTCCTCTTTTACCTGCAAACAAGTCACACACCTCTTTACGTAACGAGCCATATCAAGTTTCATAACGGGCCACCAATATGACAATTTCAAGTCCCGATACATTTTGGTGCTACCCGGGTGAATGGAGTATTTAGACTTGTGCGCATCTTCCAACAACAACTCACGATTGGCCCCGATATTGGGTACCCAACACGTCCTTGGAACAACTTTAAGCCATGACCATCTTCCGTAAGAAGTAGGTGTTGTTTCATCATCACTTCATTCTTGAGGTTTTCTTCCAAAAGTGCTTCAGACTGCGCTGCTTTGATCCGATCGATCAAACTGGACATTACATCGATTCTGGTGAGCACGACCTTCATCCCACTACCGTACTCCTTTTGGCTCAAGGCATCCGCCACGACATTAGCCTTACCCAGATGGTAGAGCAATTCGCAATCATAGTCTTTGAGCAGCTTGAGCCAACGATGTTGCCTCATGTTTAATTCTTTTTGATCAAATATGTACTTCAAACTCTTGTGATTGGTGAAAAGCGTGCACTTGGTACCATAAAGGTAATGTCGCCAAAGCTTTAAGGCGAACACCACCGCTGCTAACTCCAAATCGTGAGTGGGATAATTTTTCTCGTGATCTTTGAGTTGTCTTGAGGCGTATGCTATCACCTTTCCCTTTGCATCAAAACGCAACCCAACCCCAATTTCGAAGCGTCGCTAAAAACTACAAAGTCTTCGGACCCTTTGGGTAAGGAGAGAATCGGGGCTTCACATAACTTCTTTTGGAGAGTTCTGAAGGCATGCTCTTGTTTCTCAGTCCAGATAAACTTCACATTCTTCCTAATCAGCGCCGTTAATGAAGAAGCGACCTTGGAGAAATCTTGGATAAATCTTCTGTAATAACCCGCCAAACCCAAGAAACTTCGAATCTCCGATGGACTCTTTGGTGGTTCCCAGTTCATCATTGCCTCGATTTTGGATGGGTCTACCTTCACCCCGTCTCGAGTGATAACGTGACCCAAAAATTGGACCTCTTTTAGCCAAAAGTTGCACTTGGAGAATTTTGCATACAATTTCTCTTTTCTTAACACTTCGAGAACTTCGCGAAGGTGCTGTTCATGATCCAACTCGTCCTTGGAATAGATGAGTATGTCGTCAATGAACACTATCACTGACTTATCAAGGAATGGTCGGCACACTCGGTTCATCAAGTCCATGAATACTGCTGGTGCATTCGTCAAACCGAAAGGCATGACCAACAATTCATAGTGCCCGTAACGAGTTCTAAAATTAGTTTTCATCACATCATCTTCCTTTACTCGCACCTGGTGATACCCCAAACGAAAGATCGATCTTTGAGAAGCAACATGCTCCTTGAAGTTGATCAAAAAGATCGTCAATTCTGGGAAGAGGATATTTGTTCTTCACGGTTGCCTTATTGAGTTCTCTGTAATCAATGCACATCCACATGATGCCGTCCTTCCTCTTTACAAATAAGACTAGGGCTCCCCACGGTGATGAACTCGGTCTAATAAATCCTTTCTCAAGAAGGTCTTGCAATTGTGACAACAACTCTTGCATTTTGGATGGCGCCAAACGGTATGGGCCTCTAGCAATAGGAGCGGTTCCCGGAATGAGGTCGATCCGAAACTCCACCTGCCTATCGGGCGGTAAGCTGGGTAAGTCTTCAGGGAAAACATCGGGAAATTCCTTGGCAACTTTCACATCTTCAATTTTTCTTTTCTCTAATTTGGCATCCAACACGTATGCAATGAACGAGGAACATCCCTTAGCTAAACACTTACGTGCCTTCGCGTGGATAAGAGTACTACATTTTCTTTCCTTCCTTCTCCACAAACTAGCACTACGTCCCCATCCGGCAAAGTGATTCAGATCAACTTTTTAGAGCATAAGATTTCTGCTTGGTTCTCTACCAACCAATCCATCCCAATTATGACATCGAATCCACCTATAGCCATGGGTATGAGGTCTACCCAAAATTCCTTTCCCTCGATTTCTAACATGCAATTCCTAACAATTTCGCGCACCAGAACCTGGCTACCATTTGCTATCTCTATGATCAATGCATCTTCTAGTGTACTAGGGGGCGCATGCAAGTGTTGATGGAAAGTAGTGGCCACAAAGGAACATGAGGCACCAGAATCAAAAAGTACGTGTGCAGGTACGGAGTTAACAAGGAACGTACCCGACACCACATCCGACGATGCTCTAGCTTCCTCAGCAGTCATTTGAAAGGCTCGGCCGACAGATTTCGGGGTATTTTCTTTTCTCCCCTGACCCCCTCCAGCCTTTAACTTCAGGAAA
This sequence comes from Cynara cardunculus var. scolymus, assembly GCF_001531365.2. Taxonomy (NCBI): domain Eukaryota; kingdom Viridiplantae; phylum Streptophyta; class Magnoliopsida; order Asterales; family Asteraceae; genus Cynara; species Cynara cardunculus. The sequence goes on along the minus strand of NW_020205599.1, from coordinate 2,421 downwards.
TCATTCTTGAAATGACCCGGCTCTCCGCATCCAAAACAGATGGGTCCTTTGATCGGACAATCATTTCGTGTGTGGCATGTCTTTCCGCACTTAAAGCATTTTACAGGAGTATGGTTGGTGATGCACGGGCCGAGATGTTTGCTGCGACATTTAGGACACCACTTGGCCTATTGTCTAGGATAAACTCCACGGTTGTTGTTGTTGAGATGGTTTGGTCTCTTGGAAGGTGTATGATGACCTTCCCACTTCCTTTTTTCACTGCTAGCCGCTTTCTCTTCTCTCCCTTTACTGTACACTGACTCTATGATCTTTGCCTCTTCGATTGCCTCTCTAAGGGTGGAGGCTCTGGAATTTCTGACCATTACCATCATGTCTGCGGGCAATCCTTTTAAATAAGCCTTCATCTTTTCTTTCTCCGTTGGGGCCACATGCCCCACCAAATTCAGTTTTTCCATGAAGAGTCGTATGTAGTCCCTCACCGACAAGTTTCCCTTCTTTAGGGTTCAGAACTCTTCTTCGATGCGGTCCATCTCCTGCTCGTTGCAATATTCCTCCAACACCTTTTCCTTAAACGTGGCCCAACTCATCTTGGCTAATTTCGTAACCTCTACGGTCGATATGACAATGTTCCACCACATAAGGGTTGCACCCCTTAGCATTTGGGAGCCAAATTTCGCCTTTTGTCCCTCATCGCAGTCACATGCTCGGAAGGCTTGCTTGATCTCTCGGCAGCCAGTTCATACATGCCACGGGATCATCTAACCCTACAAACTCTGGTGGTTTGCAACTTAGAAACGTCTTGTAGGAGCAGACTTTTCCCACTTGTCTTGCATCAATTGTTGCTAATTCCTGGGTTGGAATTTCATTTTTGGTGCCCCCAGATCCCACAATAGTCACGTTTTCGGCAACCGCTTCGTGCTTACGGTTGTTAGCATCTCTATCCTCCAATAACTTCATAAAGAATTCCTGTTGTTGGGCCATAGCTCTGTTCATGGCGTTCATCATTGTGTCCATCATCCTTGATTCTGGGGTTCCTTCTTCCATTACGGGGTTAAAGGTGGCAAGGTCGACTTGGGGAATGTGGTCAACTCCACCGTCCAAGATGTTTTGCCTAGGGTGAACCCTAGCGATGGTAGTTCGTGGTGGTTGATCCGCAGTAGATTCAGTCACCGCGTGGCCTTTGGTGAAGTATCCTGTCTACTCCGAGTATTCACCATTAAAGTTTGACATACAAAGGGGTGAAAGAGAGTTAGGATAGGTAAATCACGAGACTAACATAAGATGAACTAACACATTCATAAATCCTTGTAATAACAGTAAGTTCAAGCACGCTTGTGTAATAACTTACTCAAAATAGCATTAGCTAAATGAAATTTTGAATAGGTTATCCATAAGAATTCTTAACACCATCGTCTCAATTCATGAACGGGGTAACTCCGATGACCCTAGCGCTCTCCTACCTTAGAAGACCTACCCATAACTCACAAATTAACACCTACAAATTCAGTTTAAGTCTAGGCATCGTAGTCCCATACCTAGTTTGCTTAAACTAGCGCTCTGATACCAACTTCTAACACCCTAAAAAATATAATTTAAACCGAAAATAATTAACAAGAACCAGGATCTTGATGTAAAATTTACCTAACAAAAGGCAATAGAATAGCGTTTACAAAACAACTACCGAGAAGATAAATAACAACCTACTAATCTAGATTATTCTATATCTAGATTAATGACGGGTGTTTCTATCAATCTCCAAAAATACTGTAACAACAAAAATGCAACGCTCAAAAGTAACAAAGACTATATCTACAAAAGAGCCTTTCACGAACCAACGCTCCTCTCAACCCCTTTGAGTCCCACCGCTAAAGGAATCTGATAAGTAATTTTGACAAGAAAGAGAGAGGGTTAGGTTTACGCCTAATGAGTCCAAACAAAAGAATTTACGTAAACATAAGGGAACATATAWAAAAATATACATACAAATAGTTGACGTAACTTTAAACAGGAATAGGGACAGTAAGACTTGAATAACTCGAAATGGAAAAAATAAAACATCCGAAGATGACCGGGGAGACCCGATTTACCGCTAATTATGACAGAACACAAAGTAAGTCATAGATTAACGTTATAGAGCATCACTTATAGGTTTAATACCATTGACATCAACCTAAACCAGTCATGTAGTCGACCGTGATCTTAAGCTCTTTACCTCGGAAATTACATAATAATCACAATGCCTATTTCCGAGTGGAAGTGAGAAGGTGATTTGGAAATTACATAATAATCCCAATGCCTATTTCCAACTTATTCCATCCTTCACAATAATACAGTGAAACGTCTTACAAAACTATAAATTAATTGCATTCTTTGCGACATACTTAGTCACGGTACTTTAAGCATGTTAGTGCCTATTCGCCA
>NW_020205598.1:0-6102 GCF_001531365.2 Cynara cardunculus var. scolymus | reverse complement strand
CTTATCCCATGGTACACCTCTCCTTGATATGCCACCCTTATTTCCTCATAAAACATTTCACAAAACAATTCCATTTAGACCGCAGTCAATGGAATTACTAGTTCAAAATTATCTTAATCAAAATTCCCATTTATATATAAAAACAAGTCAAAATGCAAATCCGGTCAAAATAGACTTGGCCGGATTTCATCTCCGGTCAACTCTTGTCCGGTTTAGGACTAAATCGCTTGACTCCTAACCGGTTTAAGTGTAAATCGCTTGACTCTTAATCGGTTTAAGACTAAATCGCTTGACTCTTGACCGGTTTAAGACTAAATTGCTTGACTTTTAACCCCCACCTGCATGCATACAAAAATACATATACTCAAGCATTCATTTGACTTACCATACACACACAAATATATATTTATATGCATACATACATAGATATAAATATATTTCACATTGTGCATATAGTTCACATACCCACATGATCAAATGTACAAATTTATCATACTGTCAGGTAAACACATAACAAATAATCTTATATTATTTACCTCAGGTGATAACCAAGATCCAGTTATCACATTATCTGCCTCTCAAAAAATTCCATCCCAGAATTCCTTTAATTAAAAGGCCACGGGTATTCTTATTTTATTTTAGACTCCAATTCCCATGTCGCTTCTGGTTCTTTGTGAAACTTCCACTGAACCTTAACCAGACTGATTTCTTTGTTCCTCAACACCCTGATCTTTCGCTCAATTATAGCTTCTGATGTTTCCACAAAGTTCAACTTACTGTCTAATTTAACCTCTGGCAGCTGTACAGCAAGACTCGGATCGGCTAAACATTTCCGTAGATTCGATACGTGGAATGTGTTGTGAATCAGACTTAGTTCTTCTGGTAGCTCTAACTGATATGCCACTAGCCTAATTCGCTTAGATATTCTGAACGACCCAACATACCTTGGACTGAGCTTACCCTTCTTTCCCAATCTGATGACACCCTTCCACGGCGAAACTTTCAACATCACAAAATTACCTACACAAAACTCAATCGGCTTTCGACTATTATCAGCATAACTTTTTTGGTGATCTTGTGTTGTTTTAATTCTTTCACGGATCTGTTCAATCTTTTCAGAAGTTTCTTGGACAATCTCAGGACCTGTCAGCTGTCGTTCCAACACAACGGTGTTCGGCATTTACGTCCATACAATACTTCATACGGTGCCGCTTGGATGCTGGAATGATAACTGTTGTTATATTGAAACTCTATTAATGGCAAGTGATCTTCCCACGATCCCCCTATGTCAATAATACAACTTCTCAACATATCTTCGAGAGTCTGGATAGTTCTTTCACTCTGCCCATCAGTTTGCGGATGATAAGTTGCGCTTAATCGGATTTCAGACCCCAAAGCTTTTTGCGACCCTTCCCAGAAGTTTGAAATAAATCGACTATCTCTATCAGAGATAATAGATAATGGAACATTGTGTCTGGTCACTATTTCTTTGATATAAATATATGCTAGCTTTTCTAGAGAGTACTTCTCTCTTATTGGCAAAAAAATGCGTAGATTTTGAAAGACGATCAACAATTACCCAAATCGCGTCATACCCCTTTTTAGTTCGAGGCAATTTCATGACGAAATCCATTGTAATGTGATCCCATTTCCATACAGGTATCTCTAAAGATTGAAGGCTTTCATATGGCTTCTGATGTTCAATCTTAACATGTAGACATGTCAGACACTGTTCTACATATTTAGCTATGTCCCTTTTTAACCCGGGCCATCAATAAAAAGATTTCAAATCTCTATACATCTTATTGGTACCTGAATGAATAGAGTATCGGGACTTATGGCTTTCATTTAAAATAGTGTTCCGGATATCTCCAAAACACGGTACCCAAATTCGCCCTTGAAAGCACATTAATCCTTCATCATTTGGTTCCAAGGTTGAAATCATCTTACCCAACCTTTCTGTCTTAACAAATTCTTCTTTCATAGGTTCTTGTTGACATTTCTGAATTTCTTTATGAATGTCAGGAACCAAATTCATTCTCATTGCCACAGCTTTAACAGTTTCACTCTTTTCTTTCCTGCTCAAAGCGTCAGCTACCACGTTGGCTTTCCCCAGGTGGTAGAGAATTTCACAATCATAATCATTTACAAGTTCAATCCACTGATGCTGTCGCATATTCAATTCTTTCTGACTGAACAAATGTTACAAACTCTTATGATCATGACATTTTGTTCCCAGAAAATAATGTCTCCAGATTTTCAAAGCAAACACCACTGCAGCTAATTCCGTGTCATGGGTTGGATATTGCTTCTCATGATTTTTCAATTGTCTTGACGCATAAGAAATCACTTTTCCTCTCTGCATCAGAACACATCCTAACCCCAAATTTAAAGCATCATTGTAAACCACAAAGTCTTCGGATCCATCTGGTAAGGTCAATAGCTGTGCACTACAAAGATGATCCTTTAATAGTTGTAAAGCTACTTGTAGTTCTTTTTCCCACTGAAATTTTACATTCTTCCGAGTCAATTTGATCAATGATTCGACTATCTTAGAAAAGTCCTGAATGAACTTACGGTAATAGCCTGCCAGTCCCAAAAAGCTTCGGACCTCGGAAGGATTTTTCGGTGCTTCCCCATCTTGCAACTGCTTCTATCTTAGCTGGATCCACCTTCACTCCAGCTTCGGATATGACATGACCCAAAAATTGTACTTCTTTTAACCAAAACTCACATTTAGATAACTTTGTGTACAACTTTTCTCTTTTCAGCAATTCCAGAATTAGACGAAGATGTTCTGCGTGTTCTTTTTCGGTCTTAGAATATATAAGAATATCATCGATAAATACAATAACGAATTTATCAAGATATTCCTTTCATACCCTATTCATTAAATCCATAAAGGCTGCAAGCGCATTAGTTAAGCCGAATGACATAACTAAGAACTCGTGATCTCTGTACCTAGTTCTAAATGCTGTTATGGCAATGTCTTCTTCTCTGACTTTAAGCTGATGATGCCCTGACCTCAAGTCAATTTTAGAGAAATAACTTTCCTCCACCAACTGATCAAATAAATCATCAATCCTTGTTAAAGGATATTTGTTCATGATCGTCAATTTGTTTAATTCACGATAGTCTATATACATTCGCATAGACCCATCTTTCTTTTTGACGAATAAGACCGGTGCACCCCAAGGTGAAGTGTTGTGTCTAATAAATCCCTTATTAGTCAAATCTTTCAACTGTGCATCTAATTCCTTCAATTCAGAAGAAGCTAATCGGTATGGTGCTTTTGCTACTTGCGCAGCCCCTGGTATGAGATCAACTCGGAATTCGACAACTCGATCCGGCGGTAATCCAGATAAGTCCTCTGGAAAGACTTCTGGATATTCATTAACAATCGGAATCAAATTTTCTTTTCCTTTCTCATTCTTCATATCAATTACGTACACTAAACATCCCTGACACTTCTTTCGAATACTTTTCTGGGCTTTCATTACGGTCAAAATACTAGTATGGTGATTCTGACGATCACCATAAATAACAACTGTTCCTTAGTCTGGCAGAGTAATTCTGATCATTTTTTGATTGAAAATAATACTAGCCCGATACTTTGCCAACCAATCCATACCCACCACTACATCGAATTCTTTCATCGGCATAGGGAATAACCGAATCGGTAGTTCACAGCCCTCAATAACAATAATATAGTTATTGCACACACTAGTAATAGTTTCCTGACTATTAGCAGTATCGACTACTAATTCGTCATCAAGTAACACCGAATTCAAACATGCAGTTTAAGCAAATAATGGGGATACAAACGAAAAGTTTGCGCCAGAGTCAAATAACACCTTAGCATGTATTGAATTCAGAAGGAAGGTACCTGTTACTACATCTAGCGAAGCCTCTGCCTCGTTCTTAGTCATTTGGAAGGACCGTCCTCGTGCCCCTCCTTGCCCTCCTCTGTTTACAGTAGGCCTTCCTCGAGTACCCGAAGCATTACTCCCCATTGTTAACTGCGGAGTTCTTAATAATGCACAATTCGGCCGAATATGATCCGGAGAATTGCAGTTAAAACACCTTCGGTTAGCTGGGCAATTTCTGGACAGATGGCCTGCTTCACCACACTTATAACACTTTCTTGGGTCTGCCTTACACTCACCCTGATATATCTGTCGACATTGCGTGCAAACTTTCTCACCGACCTTCTGCTTGGGTTTGTTGTCATATCTTACAGTTTTTGGCCCTTGAAAAGATGAAGGCCCCTCCCACTTTCTTTTCTCTACAACTTTTCCTTCTGGCTGCCGATTCTTATTTCATTCGGTCACTTCGGCCGCATCTACCGTCAACGAAAAGGTATTAGGGTTCGTAGCAATAACAAACTCTCTGATTGAGGGTTTCAAACCCCAAATGTACCTTTCTATTTTCCTGGATTATGTTGAAACATAGTGTTCAGCAAATCGAGAGTATTCAATAAATTTTTATGTACACTCCCGAATCGTTCCATTTCCCTGTTCCAGCTTCAGGAAATCTTCCTCCATTTGTCTAACTGCTGTCTTAGAACAAAACTGGTTCTTGAATTGGTCTACAAATTCTGTCCAAGATAATGTTCGTAAAACATCCATTCTGGCCGATGATTCAACTTCCCACCAGAACAAAGCATTTGATTTCAGGACTGAAACAAAAATCAAACTTTATCTGCTTCCGGACACCTAATGGTGTTAAATACAGATTCCATTTCCTTGATCCAACACATAGCTTTTACTGGATCCCTTTCCCCTGAAAATGTTGGTGGCTTGCATACCAAAAAACATTTTAATATCTCCTTTCTTATTGTGAGTAACTGGTATCGAGGGATGGACTTCTACTCTTTTTGTTTCTACCCTGGCTGGTATTCCCATAATAGAAGTTAGAGTTTCCTACAATTTCCCCATCTCTTCTACCAACATGTCCCTAGTTACATATTTAGGTTGTGGCACAGATCTCTCCTAAACATTCCCAGAATGTGATTCTTCAGGTTCAGAATGAATTTCAGTACGACCCCTTTCTTGAGACTGACTTCTTCCTCTGTCTCATCCCCTTGGTCTTCCCCGACCTCTAATTCCAGATGTACCATTCGGAAGATTAACAGGTGATTATTCCCTTTCTTCAGATTCTAGATGAGCCGTTATTTCAGATCTTCTAGTTCGGCTAGACATCTATAGATTTCAGTGTTAATAATCACTAATTCACATTCCCAAATATAATGAAGTATTTAAGTTCAGATGTGTACCTGTAAATTCATAATTACACCGGCCAGAAGTAATTAAATCTTACCTTACACACTGTTCTTTCAACCCATCATATTTATTTCCAATGGTGCTAACTATGTCTGGGAYCCTTAACATGCAATAAAATAGTTTAAGTCTAGGTATCATGCTATTGAATACCTAAATCCCTTAAACTCAGGCTCTGATACCACTTTCTGTAACACCCCATACCACACATTACATGTAACATATTTATACACCACATAGGTCCCTTAGTACAAGAATTACCAGTACATAATACATGGTTGAAAATTTCAAAATACAAATCATGTACTCTTTCATGTTTGACTAACAAAACTATACATAACACAGCCAAATCTTCACGTAGATATACATATACAAAAATTTTACATTTTTCCTTTTCCCTTATCGTCATCACCACCTGCAATACATATTTAAAATCACAAAACGAGGGTTAGACCGAAAGGTCTAGTGAGTTACCCTATTAAAGTCATTGCAGGGTGAAAATCACCAAAACTTTTATATAAAACAACTTTTCATATATATAACGTATATATGAACAAGTAAGAACACAACATTAATACCTTTCACCTTCCAAGCTAAAAGTTTCTGCTTGTAAATAATATATCAATTCTAAACAGGTTTATAATAACCAAATTAACATAGTGCCACTTTTAAACATTTTCTAATCAAACAAGGTTTATACAAAGTTTCAGGCCAAACCTGTTATCCCTTTCTTTATAACATTCAGACTATGATTTTCAATAAGAACCCTGATCCTAAATCTTTAAATCACAAAGAAATAAAGATTCCAGACCACAGTAATCTT
>NW_020205597.1:2820-6057 GCF_001531365.2 Cynara cardunculus var. scolymus | reverse complement strand
TACGAGTTGAGTTATTACCCAATATTCAAGAAGAGTTACGAGAATTTCAACATGAGGCAATGAAGGAGGATAAGATGAAACAGGAAAGATTGGGTGGATTACTATCTAATTTGGTAGAAGATGACAAAGAATTCTGGAAATTCCAAAACATAATTTGGGTACCTTGCTATGAGTCACGTTTTGCAATACATCCAGGTACAAATAAAATGTATCAATGGAGAGATTGGCAAAACTATACATTGATGAGGTAGTGACACGACATGGTGTTCCTCTGTCAATTGTTTCTGATAAGGATAGTCGGTTCACATCCATGTTTTGGAAGAGTTTCCAAAGAGAAATGGGTTCTCAGATTAAGTTAAGTACAACTTATCACCCTCAGACTGATGGACAAAGTGAACGAACTATCCAAACTTTAGAAGATATGCTTAGAGCATGTGTAATTGATTTTGGAGGATCATGGGATAGACATTTGGCTCCGGTGGATTTTGCGTAGAACAATAGTTACCATTCGAGTATTCAGGTAGCACCTTTCGAGGTTCTCTATGGACGCAAATGTCGAACTCCTTTGTGTTGGAATGAAATAGGTGAAAACAGTTGGCTGGACCTGAGTTAGTTCAACAAATTGCAGATAAAATTGGAATAATACGGGAACGAATGAAAGCAGCACAAGATAGACAAAGAAGTTATGCAGATAACCGTCGGAGGCCGATTGAATTCCAAGAAGGTGATAGAGTGATGTTAMAGGTATCACCTTGGAAAGGAGTGGTACGTTTTGGAAAAAGAGGAAAATTAAGTCCAAGATATGTTGGACCATTCCCTATTATTGGAAGGATTGGGGAAGTGGCTTACAAATTAGAACTTCCATTGGAACTAAGTGGGATTCATGACACGTTTTATGTGTCAAATTTGAGGAAATATCTAATAAGTCCAGATGTGGCAATATCATTACCTAAAATTAGGGTAGATGAAAAATTATGCTACGAAGAAACCCCTGAACATATTACTGACTTCAAAGTAAAGAAGTAGCAAAACAAAGAGATTGGGTTAGTAAAGGTTCAGTGGTGTTATCATAAGGGACCAGACGCCACTTGGGAATCAAAATCAGATATGCGGATGAAGTATCCTTACCTTTTTGTTTAAATGGAATTCCGGGACGGAATTCTTTTAAGGAGGGAATGTTGTAATATTTGGGTTTCAAGTTTTGATTTAAGATTTTCTTTAACATATATATATATATGTGTGTGTGTGTGTGTGTGTTATGATTATGTAAAGATTTTGAGATGTAATTTTAAAAAAGAAAGGGGGGGAGGTCGGCTGGATGTGCCGTCCACCACATTCCCTTAGCACTACATATATATAGAAAGTTTGAGTTAGATAAAAGGTTTTTACACACTTTCTATTATAGGAAAAAAAAAATTTGAATCATACGAATTGGCAGAGAAGAAGAAAAGAATTCAAAATCAGGATTCTTTGTTTAAGGTGAGTGTATATTGCTTTAAAGTATTGGTTATTACATCTTTTATTGTTAGAATCTACTATTTATGAACTGTATTTAATAAATATTTAGTTAAGTGTTAAACCGGACAAAGAGTGTCCGGAGTTTTTCTTAAAGCGGTCAAGAGGTGACCGGATCTCATCAAAATCGGTCAAAGGTTGGGCGATGTATTGTCCGGATTGTTTTAAATCGGTTAAGTTGTGAGCGGGGTATTGTCCGGACTTGTTATACGGACAAAGATATTGACTTAATTCTAAGTGTTAACCGGACAAAGCTTATACAAGGTGTTGTCCGGATTGTTGACCGGAGATGATATAACCCTCCTGATATTCCAAGTGTTTGTCCGGATTTCATATCCGAACAAGGTTGACCGGACTTCAAATCTGACTAATGTGTTAAACTTTTGAGATGTAATGGCGGTGTAACCGCGAGAGAGATGTGTGAAGTCCAGAAATCATACAAACATGATATGATCTTCAAGAATCAAGATGAACATAAAAGTAGAGAAAAATATTATCAAAGATTGATTTGATTAAGAGAGAGAAATTTACAGCTCCAATCTTGATTACAATTCTACTAATGACTTCGTAATTACAATTACAAAGGAAAATACTATTTATACTAGGAAATATTAAAACTACACTATTACAAAATAAAGCTATTCTAAGGAGAAACTTGAATACAACTTTAACGCTCTAACTTGAACCCTACATTCCCCTCCTTTGGATTCAAGTTTGGACTTTTGTGAATTTCGTCTTGCGCAGTCCAAGAATTTTCTTTAGTCTTCTCAGAGCATTCCTATATTGGATCTTTTCCTCGAGCAAGTTTATTGCGTTGACAAGCAAGTATCTTTCCTCGGAACTGCAGTGGAAGATTCTGGAGCAGACTGACGTTCTTCTTGAACATGAAAGACTGGATCTTCATCATCTATATCGGCTTCAAAGTCAAAATAGATCCCAGTCGATTCGCCGATGTTGTCAATGTCTTCTCCTAAGTCTTGCTCTCCACCCAGAGTTTTAGAGAACACTTCGTTGAATCCAACGTTCGCAGACAAATCCAATAGCATCCTTGTTCCTACAGTGGAGTCCGCCGGCTTTTCAACCATTAGCTCGATCGTAGGACTTGTCTCCAAACCCTTCATCTACAACTTCAATAACCTCAATAGTTCTTTCCCGAACTTCTTTCAGGTCAGAAGCTTCAGCAGTAACGTCTTGAGTTGATGGCTCCTCACCAACCCTTGCACCTTGTTCAGAAGTCCCGGCCAATCTCTGTCTCTTTCTCTCCCCCTTATGACTATCTGGATCGTCCTGATCGTCATGCCTTCTTTTGAGAGATATGGCCTGAGACCTGCAAGTTTCTTCTAAGGTAGACACCCGTTCAGCTAGGGCATCTATTGAACTTTTAAGATCTTGGGTGTTAGATGTGATCAACTTGCTAACTTTGGAAAAGCTAGAAGTAACCACATCTTGAAAAGTCAAAAAATTTGAGGCTCTAACAAAGGGGTTCACGTCTAATTTTTGACGTAAGAAACCGACCAAATCTGCGTCCTCAGCATCTAGATTCTGAGATGCCATTAATTTGGCATTCAACAACGATTTTAGCGCATCCACCGATTGATCAGGTATAGACGGTTCAGGAACATGCGGTAGTGATGGCACAGATGGTGGCTCTTCTTCTAGAACCTCCTTCCCCTTCAAAATTCTTTTGAGACTAGCCATTTGAGCATCCATATTGTCTTGAAC
>NW_020205597.1:0-2175 GCF_001531365.2 Cynara cardunculus var. scolymus | reverse complement strand
AAAGACAAAGACTGCAAGCTTGGACAAGGTTGCTGAGCAGAATACTCAGGAAAAATATCGTCAATGTCATCAACAATGGTGCCAACTGCAATATTTTGAACTGGAATGGATTGATCACGATATTCAGCTTCATCATTATCAGCATCCTGATCATCATCTTGACAATTACCAGAATCTGCCTGATAATCAAATTCAGTAGCTTCCGAACTTGAAGTTGAGGAAGTACTGACAGTTGGAGTGCTTTGCTGATCAGACGCTCCCCCCGCCTGTTCACCCCTCTTAGATTCTTTTTCTCTCAGCTCAGTTCCCTGTTCCTGAACACTCTCTTCTAATACTAACCGCTCTCTCACAGCTGAGGCACGGGTTGATCCGTGGGCAAGTTCAACCGGTTTTGGTTGAACTATTGGATCTATCACTCTCCTATAGTCTATTACGCACTGAGAAGTCTATTCAGCTAGGGCAATCAGTTCTTGTGGTACTGGCATTATTGAATCCAGATCTTCAACTTTAGTATGCTGCCTTATTCTGGTCATGACAAATGTAGGCCCTTTTTCAGCGTTTGGCCTGGCTGGAATATCTTCATTTGCATTCATCATGGCCCTAATGAATAATTGTAAAAATCTCAGAAACGGCACAAATTTATGAACTTTTGACGGGAATCTCTTCGCATTACCTAGCTCTACCAACTCATTCCATATGACTAAGGCGTAGTCATAGTTTCTTGAAAAGACGACACCATGAAAAAATTTAAGGAATGAGCTACTGCATGTATCTATGCCCGCTGTCTTTGACGTTAGGCATCTATTCAAAATAGAGAATAGTAAGTGCCATATTGAAGGCAAGAATCGTCTTTTGAACTGAGTTGGGTTGTTCAGAACTGCCGAATATCCTAGACGCTTGATATCCAGACACAGTTGTTCGTCTTAGATAAAATCTTCAAAACCAGTAGAGCCTGGTCCTGGTAGACGAATAATTCTTCTAAGACGCTTCAATGTCAGACGACTTACAAATTCGTCAACCTAGCCTTGAAAGTAAATAGCGTCCCCGTCTTTTTCTAAAGTCAATGTGCTCAAAAATTGTTGTAAATACACCATCGGAACTGGTGTATTTGCAGATAGAGAATATGAAATAGGATGGCCTTTCAGGATTTTTATAATGATCGGGTATTCAACTGGCATAGCAAAGGAGAAGACGTGGTTATTTGGTTTTATATCATGGTATTTTATTTGTGGGAAAATGGTTTATGATGGAATAGGCTGGTTGGGCGGGTGAATAGGAATGTTATCTGATCTGACAGAAGGAACATGAGATTCCTCGTCAGATTGATGTCGTTGATCCCCCATTAACGTGTAAGAATTCTAAAACATCATAAACCATTTATCCAATCAAAATATAGCCCACACAACAACAAACAAAAAAAATTAAACTCTAAAAAAATTAAAACAATAAAAAAAAATTGGACAAGAAAAAAGAAAAAAAAAATAAAAACTCAAAAACTAAAAACCCAACACTTTGGAAAAAAAATTAGAAAACAGGTTGACCGGATTAGAAGTCCGGACAACATACGAACATACAAACACTTAAAAGAAAACATAGTTGTGACCGGATTAGAAGTCCGGACAACATAGTATTCACAATCACAAAATTACTAAGACTAGAAATAAAAATGACTTAAATCGGACAATCATCAACCGAATTAAGGTTGATCGGATTGAACTCCGATCACCTTGTCCGGTGAAATATCCGTTCAACACAAAAAATTCACACACAGTAAAAAAAAAAAAAAAATCCACACAAAACAATCAAAAATACACTCAAAATACTAAAAAACGATAAAAAATACACACAAAATACACAATCGAACAAAGATAAAACCGGTTTTATTTGAGTTTATTTTCTTATTATTCAACTTTCATATTCGATTATGAAGTTAATAAGAATATTGAGTCCAACAGTCCATAATATCAATGTTAATCCAATACGATCAAGGTATATGAATAAGGAATCAAATGATATATAAACCTTGATTGAAGAAAGATGGAACTGTAGAAGAGATTGACAGGGTAGAATCTTGAATGAAGAACCAGAGTTGAGCGGAGACGACGATGAACAGTTAAATGGGATAAAAAGTAAAAAGTAAAAATGAGTCGACTATATATAGTCAAAGTCAAAAAC
>NW_020205596.1:5643-5979 GCF_001531365.2 Cynara cardunculus var. scolymus | reverse complement strand
CTAAATGGACCCAAAGTCATCCACAATCTCAAATCATAGGAGAACCTTCTGCAGGCGTCAAGACACGAGCCACGNHDAACTTTTGCTTATTTACCTGTTATGTAAGTGAAATTGAGCCCAAGACGGTTGCAGAGGCTCTGGCAGATGCCTTATGGGTTGACTCTATGCAAGACGAGTTTGTTCAGTTCGAGAGAAATCAAGTTTGGACACTCTACCTCTGCCAGCCGGGAAGCTCGCTATTGGTACCAAGTGGGTTTTCAGAAACAAGAAGGATGAGCAAGGGGTGGTGGTAAGGAACAAGGCCAGACTCGTTGCGAAGGGTTATTGCCAAGAAGA
>NW_020205596.1:2579-4245 GCF_001531365.2 Cynara cardunculus var. scolymus | reverse complement strand
CCTGTTCAACACTCCAAGACRAAACACATCGACATAAGGTACCGTTTTCTTAAACATCAAGTTGAGGAAGGTAACGTCGAGTTGTATTTTGTCAAGTCTGAATTTCAATTAGCTGACCTCTTTACGAAAGCCCTAGACAAGAAAAGATTTAACTTCCTTTTAGGAAAAATAGGAATGTCATGTCCAGAGTCTTTAGTGATGGTCGTTTTTCAATACTTTATTATTTGTGTACATTTTTTTAATTCATTTCTGTACATATTGTTATATTTCTTGAATAATCTTTTCACTTGATTCTTTAGTTGACAGGTTAATCATGCAGAAGCTTGCATGGATAAGGGGGAGTTGTTGTTTTTCAAAAGATAACACCTTTAGAAGAATAAATTGTTTTAGCTCACAGAACCTCTGTGACTGTTTACAGAGTCTCTTTGAACGGATCTTCTGTGGCACTTCTTCTTAAGGAAAATAAAATGGTTTTTATTCTAGGGGGAGCCAAGGAAGCTGGCTCAGAGGGGGAGTTTTCTAAAACTTAAAACCACAGAAGGTGCTAAAAATGTTTTGAAGTATTTTGTTCTCAGAAGTCAYCTCATCAGAACCTCTGGCGCTTCTAACAGAGGCTCTGTGAGTTGTGCTGAKCAAYWTACTYATCTYTCTGTGGATTTTGGTAAAACCATTTAGGTATAAAGGTGTAACACTTGACAAAAGGGCCGGCACATATCCCAGAGGCTCTGTAACCCTTAGGCCTCTGACAGAACTCTCTTGATAGTTCTCGTCTATTGATATGGTGCACGTGGTTCTACGGATAAGGGTAACAATTCACACGCGCGTGTCAGAAAAAGGGAGCGCATGTCATCAATCGTGCGTCTTCCCCATACGACGTGTCAGATTAATTTGAACCGTTTATCCTAAATTCACTTATTACTTGACCTTTTGTATTGTAGACGGTTCATTTCATTTTTTTAAATCCCTTACCTATATATACCCCCTTTCCCCCCTTTTTCACTCTTTACGCTCTCAAAATCTTTAAGCAACCCAGAAAACCTGCAACTAATTCTCTCTCTAAACAAAACCTGCAACTTTCTCTCTCACAAAGAATACCTGCAAATATGTCTTCTTCAAGTGCTTCCGGCCAATCTGTGAACGACTCAAGTGACAACGAGGTCACTCAGGCACAAGCCCTAACCTCACATGCGATTTCATTCATCCTGAATAAGTACGAAAAGGTCGTGTTGGTGAAGAAGCCCAACAACTATTTCTTCATCCCATCTCTCTCAGGTTTTCCTGAATCTACCTATACTATTACTTCAATTCTTAAGAATCATCCTATTTTTTATGCCTTAACTGCCACTCGCCCAACTCCAGAAACCTATATTACTCAATTTTTGTTAAGTGCCTATACAACTACCCTTGATAACTTCACACCCGGTGAATAAATCTCTTGTCCCATTGGAATTAAATGTGGATACTCTTCGAACCGCCCTTCGCTTACCTTCTCTTCAAACTCTTAACCTAAATGCTATTGCTCCTACACCCACTGACAATGAATTACWCCAATTTTTGGACTTTCTTTCTTATGCAACCCCCATTTCTAAACGGACTCAGTTCAGGCGCAAATGCCTACCTCCTGTGTGGAACACCCTCTTCTCCATTCTAAATTGCTGCCTCACAG
>NW_020205596.1:0-1379 GCF_001531365.2 Cynara cardunculus var. scolymus | reverse complement strand
AGATCCCTCTGCCATGATAGGCTCTGAACCTACAGGGCATGATATCTTCAGAACACCATTAGGCTCTCCTCAAGGAGATAGCCAAGGATATGGTGGAAGTCCCCGAGCTGACTTCGCACAACCAATCATTGAGGGCTCCTCTGACTCCGAGGCTAACAGATCACCATGTGTTGGTGATCTGGGTACCCAGAATACCTATGTGACAAAGGAGGAGTTTCAAACCTTTGCCACATCGGTGTTCACCAAGATGGACGAGTTGAAAAGCTTGTACATCTCTCGACCTATGTCAGAAGATCTTTCTCCTCTTACAGAGGCTCTGAAAGAGTTTTCCTCCACAACAACAGCTTTGAAGTCAACAATCACAACTCTTCGGAGCTCTGTTCTTTGCAAAGACGATCTCGCAGAAGCCTTCCAGGCTATGACTCTCAACCCTTCCTCCATTCAATCCTTGAAGACCAAGCTGATAGAACTTGCTGCACAATTTGCTGCTGATCTCATCTCTTCGGGTTACACCGACTATTCCAACTTCAAAAATGAGATCAAGCAAATGTTTGCCTCTGCGGTCACATATGGCGTCGACTCCAGCTCCTCAAGGGCCAATATCAACCATTTAGCAACGCGCAGAGAACTGGATACAATGATGGAAATCTTGGGAGGTATTGTAACGAAGTATACAGATCAATTAGTCAAAGAAGCATGGGCTACAAATGTCTCTATTCAAGATTGCACTAAGAAGGTTCTCTCAGAAGGTGAGTCTCTGCGTGACAACCTCTACCTCTGTGTGCATAAGATGAGGTGGGTTACAGGAATCGATACTGGGAATGCTACTTCCAATGCTCAACATGCCATAGAATTGATGGAGAAGGCTGCACTAAGGATTCTACGAAGGTTGAAGAAGACTCCCCAAGTTTCATGCAAGGCAGAAGCCACCAAAGACCATGATGATCATGAAGGTGATGACCATGATGATCATGAGGGGGAGAAGAAGACACCAGAGCCAAAGAAGCCTGCTCCTGCCAAAGGTATCACAATAGTGGAATCTACAACAACCAGAAAGGATAAAGCGCCAGAGCCTCAAGGCAAAGTTGTAGAGCAACCACAGAAGGGGTCGTCTACAAGCTCAGAGGCTGAAATCGATGAAGAATTATACAAAGATGACCCAGAAATGCTACGTGTTTTAAAGATGTCTAAGGCAGATGCTCAAGCGAGGAAAGGCAGAGCTCCAATGTGCATGCCCCCCAGAGCAGGGGAGGGCAAGTCATCAAAGCTCCCATCAGTCCAAGAAACGTCCACGGGTACGTTCAACACTTTGCAAGGATCTGTCAAACCTATTCTTGCAGAGGGGTCAACCCAGAGGCCCATACTAGAAGAGGATGAAC
>NW_020205595.1:4382-5839 GCF_001531365.2 Cynara cardunculus var. scolymus | reverse complement strand
TTTACTAAGTGTACTAGTAGTGGCCATATAAGAGAACCGATGATTTAATGGGAGTTTGGGTTTGAAAATTTAGAGTTATACTTCTTAGGAGTATATGARAGGATTTAGAAAGTTTCATRTCAAATGGAGCTAAAGCGAGAAAAYTGAAGAAAACGAGTCAAAGCGTTAACATTTAAGTTACGGATGCGTAAGACCAATTTTTTTAGAGAGATCTTTTCTGGAATATTTTTATGGAAGTTGTATATTATTTCGTTATGAACGCGTAGGCAAAAACCTCATCGAAAACCGAGTTCCGAGCGAAAAGTTATGCTATTTTTAGTGTTTAGTGGTCAAAATGGGTACAAAACGGGTCAAACCCGACCCAAACCGGGTTTAAGTAGTATAAGTGATGAAAATAGCTTCATTTCTCCCCAAACTCAGTTCTTGAACTCTCCCACACACTCAAGGTGAGATTTACACACACTTAAGCTCAATTCATTCAATTCTTGAATAATCAAAGGTCAAAATGATGAAATCTTGAGGAATATGTGAAGATTATTGAAGGTATACTCCTAATACTAAGTTTAATCTTTGCAATTAGTGTCATTTAAGGAAATTAGGGTTTGCATGTTTGTGATTGTTGGATGATTTTGTAAGATTAAGATTATATGTGGTTAATATCATGTTATCTTCAAAGATTTAAACAACAATTTCAAGTTGTAACAAGTATGATGACATTTGGGTGAGATAAGCTTAATGCATGTGATGATTTATTGATGAAATCATGAAATTATGTTAGGATTAAGTGTTATTATCAGTTGGTATGTGAAATCCATTGATGGATTGTAAGATTTCTTGAAAAATGGATGTTTTGATCATGAAACAACATGGTTACATCACTGTTTTAGAAAAAAATTGTATAAAATCATAGAAAAATGAGAAAAATATGAGGTCAGTAGCATTAGAAAGGTGGGATTGTCTACTGTGTTTTGTATTCAGACCTCGAATTCTAATTCCAAGCTTAGGAAGGGTAAAAACGGATATCTTTTCAGTGTTGTAAAGCTGATTTTGACAGTTTGTTGCTGCTGTTTTGTAAAGATTGTAGAAAATTGTAGAAAACTCTAAATGAGGTGAAGCCAATTGGGTTGGCTAGATAATTGAGTGTAGTTTATTTCTTATTTGATGACCAAGATCTGAATATGAGTTTAAATTGRKMAAAACAGACCTGCAAGTAGCAGCTGTCGATGGAAATCAATGTTAAGTGCTTAATAAAGAAATGTGTATAACTCGAGTTTCTTTTATTGGATGCTTATGATATTTTGTACCTAGACTCCAGGGGATAATTTAAGCTTGTTTGAGTCATTTGGAAGGTACCTTATTGTTTGATTGCAAGGTTGGACGTTTGTCGTTCGGTTTGACCGTATTTGACATTCGGTCGTGAGGTGAGTTAAATAGCTATTCAAATCTTATTGTATTAA
>NW_020205595.1:1494-3462 GCF_001531365.2 Cynara cardunculus var. scolymus | reverse complement strand
TTTTTTTTTTGGATTTTCAAATACTTACTAAAATGTAATTAACTTTTGGTGGATTACCTAGAAATGATATCCCGTATGTATATTTTGGGTTATTAACCGAGGTGTTACACTTTAGGTCGTGCCAGAAAACGGTTATTGACTTGTATAAATAGCAGCGTAGGCCCTTGTATTTTAGTGTGCTTCAGTATTGTAATTGTTAATATTTTCATCTATTGAAAATCATTTGAAGCTCTCTCTCTTGTGTTCATCATTAATCTTCATCTGTGTTTATTGATTTCTACTTTGGTTGATTATTATTATTTCCGCTGCATTCTCACTGTAAAACAAATCATCTAGGTAAGTAATCTTTACCAAGAATCTGAGTTAATCGATCCAACACATCAGAAACCTGCTGTTGCTAAATCTTTAGAGCTTCTGTAGCAGCAACAGAAACAGCAGCTTCAAATCTAAACCTGCTGCTTAAACCTGTGGTACATTAGAAGCATTATAACAGTCCTTTGACGGTGTTAAAAACAGATGATACCTGCTGCTGTTTCAGTCCAAAGTTTATAAAGAAACAGCAGGAACAAACAGCAATTAGAATACACAATAAAACTAAACCTGTTGCTGCTGTTCAAATCTGCTTAAACTTTCTGTTTCAAATCTATGTAGACTGGAATAGAGAATCAATTGTGTTACAGCAACTTCAACAGAAACAGAACCAACAATCTTGGTTAACAGTTACAGCAGCATCAAATTCATGTGTGACATGCAAAACAACAACAATATGGAAACTGTTATGTAAAAAAGCAACTGTTTCTTCAAATTGGTGTGAGCAACAAAAAACAAAACCTGCTGCTACAAGTCAAGAACACATATACCCAAAACTACTTCTGTATCCGTCCCAAAACTACAAACACATTACAAATCAATCAGCAAGATCTATGGAGCTAAAAGAGGCTGTCAATGATGAAACAAAACAAAAACTCTTAAAACAGTCTCTAAACAGCCACTTCCTCACAATGGATAGGCATATTGGATTTAATTGTAGTGCACGTGTACTTTGAGGTTTCTTCTCTTCTCTGTGTGTTGAAACAAGAAATAGGCAATGAACAAACAAGCTAAACTGTTCAATAAACAAATTATAACCAGTGCAAAGTATGCTCACAAAGCAGTCTCTAAAATTCACACATATTTTACCTGTTTCTGTTCTGGACCTCAAATTCACAAACTCACAAATACTCGTGAATACCCAACAGTTACTGTTTCTGCTTCAAATCTTAAAAACAACCACACAGAACCTATGTGTGTACACAGTCACCTGCACACAACTATATTGAGCTCAAAAACAAATTGAACTCAAAATTCCTTCAAAGAACCTGTTGAAACTTGAAGCTTAAATCTGTTAATGCATGAGTCTACACCGGATAATGCATAAAGATAAATCCACTCAGACTGTTATAAGTCTAAACCGATCACAGCATGTCTAAATCTGTCACTGTCACTACATGAATGTTAACAGGACAACACAATGAATGATAACCTGTCACAACTTGAATGTTAAACCTAACAGCACTATTAAACCAGACAACATGTAATATAAATCTGTCAACATAAGTGTAAWCCCAAACTAAGTCGCTCACCTTTAAACTCAAACAGATTGATATGAGATTTAAAGAACCTGCAATTGAGTATGTTGGCTTAGAAATCAACAGTCTGAACTCCGATCAAAGTTCGGTCAAGAATTCACCACAAATCATTCTGTTGCCCAAATCCAAAATCTAAACACACATGACAGAATCAAACTCGAACAAAAACTATAGCCTGGGTTTGTCCCACTTAAATTGTAAAACCAAGACAATTCACAAAACCATCAGATTCCATATTGCACAATCTGCTACTGTATAAACTGCTTCCAAGACTATGAATGACTTAAAGCTTGTTCAAGATCAACATCATAAACTATCCACCACTGTGTCTCTGAAATCA
>NW_020205595.1:0-1189 GCF_001531365.2 Cynara cardunculus var. scolymus | reverse complement strand
ACAGTCAAGGTATTAAGCGATTTACAAAAATGAACCAAGAAACATTGAGCAAATTAGAATCTGGGTAATATGAATTGAACGGTTTAGAAGTCCGGACACCTCGATTCACAAATTTCTAAGTCCTAAACCGGTCAAGAGTCCGCTCAATAGTCCGCTCAAGAAGTAATCGGTTTAGGTATAAACCATTCAAAATTGAAAACCTAAACTCAATACTTACCTGATTTGTGCGAAACGATGAAATGACATCCGGTGTAGCTTAACCGCTCAAGAAATCCGATCAAGAGATGTGCGGTTTACCTCTTCTATGCTCAAGCTACGTGCAGTTTACCTTTAATCCGGTCACTTGTCCGTTGATGCTTTGTACAGTTTACCCTTAGTCTCGAAATCGATTGAAGTTGTGATGCGAGGAGATTTACCAAGCGATTATCAATCCGGTCAATTACCTTGAGCGATTTAGAGATTAAGCAATGTGGAGGAGATGATACCGGTCAAAATGATGGGCCTTGAATATGGGCTTAAAATCGGACGGTTTAACAAAACAAAACAACCAAACAAAAAGAAAAAAAAATTAAAACCAGATCAAAATTATCAAAAACACAAAAACAAAAAAAAATTTAACAAAAAATGGATCAAAAACACTGGTTTTTAAAAAAAATTCAAGAACACGAAAAAAAATTTAAAACCACAAATTCCGATTAAATCTTAATTAAAATTGATCAAATCACAAAAGTTTGTGAATAACAAAGATTCACAATTCAATTTCGAGCATTTTGATCCAATTTATAACACGAAGACACAAGATTTTATAAAAAAATGGGATCAAAATCAAAAATAAAACGAAGAACACGAAGAACACGAAAAATCAGAAAATAAAATTTCACTTATCTTTTCAAGAACCTGATTTCTTCATCTCTGATCTCTTGCAATCCTGCTCTGATACTAATTGTGGAGTCCCTTATCTCTAATCAATCTTCATTAACTTCATAACAATGGCAGGATCTTGATATATCTTGTAAGAACACAATATGAACTTTGAGAGGAAAAGTCAAAGCATTCAAACTGAGTCAAACCTCTATTATACGTACAGTATTTACAATAAGCTCTCACACACCAATTACAAAGAATACTACCTATTTATATGGTCAACATATAAAGACAAGTCAAAGTCAAACTTCTATAAGAAAGTCAA
>NW_020205594.1:0-6119 GCF_001531365.2 Cynara cardunculus var. scolymus | reverse complement strand
TCCATTGAAGCATCAGAGCTGGGCTGGCAAGGACCAATATTTTCATATAAATCCTTCTTCATCTTTTCGATATAAAGATCAACAATTTCATCCTTGGACATAGTGCCAGCATACTTCTGAGAGAGTTGCTGAAAAGGACTAGGGATCTCTGAATCCTCCTTAGCTTTTTGTTGAAGCTCAAATTCTTGCTTATAAAGCTGAATCTGGTTTTCAATGGCTTTGTATAGCTCGGTTCCTTCTGTAAGAGTAGAACCTGGACAAAGGCAATCAAGTTTGTCCCAATACTTTGTCAGACCCTGTCGTTTAATACAAGGAATCATCATCTCGGTGTAACCAAAAACTGGTCTCCATTTCCAGATCCATGGAATGCCGAACTCGATAAAGAATAAGCAAATATTGCTATCCTCAATAACATAAAGCTTTTTACAGTTATTAACTGTAGGAGAATATAACATCCAATTTTTTAAATGAGGTTTCAAATGATTTGGAAAAATCTCAGAGGAGGTGCCAAAACTTCGCCACCAAATGAAAAACCAGTTTGGAATAGGATTGTGAAAACAATTTTCACAACTTTTTAATAACCAAGAATGTCTTTTATTCTCATTGTCATAAAGCAAGACATTAGAGAAAGCTAGGATATAATCCCAATAATTAAATTTAAAATTAAATTTATGGATGGGAGAAAACCATTCTTTCTCAGCCATTGGAGAAAATCCCCATTCTTCTAAAGATATAATCTTTTTGATAATAAGCTTGGAAAAGCTGTAATTGCCATTGGCCTTATCACGATTATTAGAAGTGTGATGAGTAATTTCTACTGATTTAGTAGAAAGTAAAAGACCTTCATAATATTGTCTTTGTTTTAAAGAGCCATGAATAAAAGATGTCTTATTAAGATATCTTGTAAGAAGAAAGTCAGGATTATCCTTCCATTGTAAGTCTTTCTCTTCTATAAGAAGTATAACTTCTTTAAACTTCGATTCATAAAATTGTGAATTCGAAGAGTCCTCTTTGCTAATGTTAGCATAGGAACTAGATGTAGCTAAAGATTCTTTAGCTTTCTTTTCCTTAATATAATTAAGGTATGCCTCTGCTAAAGGATGATTTTCAGGAATATCATTCATGATACTTTGAATGTTTTTCTCGTGGGATAAGTCGGAAGCTATAAGCTTCTGTTTACCAACTTGGGCAATAATATTGGGTCTTCTTCACCTATTAGAGGAGTGTCGACCACCTCTTCCTCTGTCAAAACAGGAACCTCCACCTCCTCTATAAGAGGAGTAAGAACTGTATGAGCTCATGCTAAGCTCATTGAACTGGTTCGAAAGAAGATACCTGAAAATCATGAAAGATATTCACGGGTTAAAAAGTCAGGCAAGTGATTATCGATGCCTTTAATATGATGAATATCAAAATCAAAGGGTGCAAGATGAGCTTGCCATCTGGCAAACATTTGTTTAGAAACATCATGCTTAAAATCTTTTTGAAACATAAATTGAGCAGAGCTACAATCGGTTTTTATTAAAAACTTTTGATTATATAAGTCATCCTGGAATTTGAGAACACATTTAACAATAGCAAGATGTTCTTTAACTACAGAAGAGTAGTTGAGTTGAGCATGCTTCCATTTGCCAGAATAGAAACGAATAAGATATTCCTGCTTAGATCTGGGATCAATTTGTTTAAGAATACCTCCATAACCTATGTTGGAAGCATCAGTTTCAACTATCTTATGCCAAATAGGATTGGGAAGCATAAGACAGGGAAGGTTTTTTACCTTCTTCTTAATTTCCTGGACTGCGAGAGTATGATTATTAGTCCAACTACAAGACTTTTTTTTAAGCCTATCATAAAGAAGAGAGGTATATTGGCTTAAATCTTGAATATAAGCGGAAATATAATTTAAGCTGCCTAAAAACCTCTGTAACTGGTTTTTATCAAGACTTTTTTTTAAGCCGATCATAAAGAAGAGAGGTATATTGGCTTAAATCTTGAATATAAGCGGAAATATAATTTAAGCTGCCTAAAAACCTCTGTAACTGGTTTTTATCAGGAATCTGATCAGGAAATTTATCGCCAAAAGCGATACTTCTTTGAATAGGAATAATAGTTCCTTTTTCAATATCATGTCCTAAAAACCTAATCTTGGTTTGAAATAAAGACATTTTAGGCTTAGATATAACTAAACCATTTTGGACAACTAAGGTCTTAAAAATGTTGAGATGTTTAAAATGACTCTCAATATCTTGGGAGAAAACAATAATATCATCAATATAAACAATAATAAAGTTGCTATAAGGGTAGAAGATATCATTCATAATTTGTTGAAATTCTGAAGGGGCGTTTTTCAAGCCAAAAGGCATGACCTTCCATTCATAATGTCCCATAGGAACATTGAAAGCAGTTTTGTAAATATCACTATCAGCAATCTGGATTTGCCAATAACCAGATTTCAAATCAAATTTTGAAAAAATGATAGCTTTGAAAAGGCGATCAAGAAGATCCTTCTTGTTTGGAATAGGGTGCCTGATCCATTTTAAAACTTTATTAAGAGGTTTATAGTTAATCACTAATCGAGGAATACCTCTTTCTTGCTCAGAATGTTTATTAACATAAAAAACAGTACAAGACCAGGGTGATTGAGAAGGACGAATAAGGCCTTTGTTAAGAAGGCTAGAAATCTCGGTTTTGCAAAGCTCAAGATAGTCAGAATTCATCTGACAAGGCCTGGCTTTAGTAGGGATATTAAGCTCAGAGAAATCATCCTCATAAGGTAAAGAAACAATATGCTTCTTTCTGTCCCAAAAGGCATTGGGATGATCATTACAAATGCTAAGAGAGAAGTCATTATGAAAGAAGCTAATCTTGGATTTAAGGCGGGGGTTAGAGAGTTTTTCAGTAATGGTTATAGAAGATATTTCTTCTTTAAGAGAATAAAGATGATAAGTTTTCCGATCAATTCTTTCTTGAAGTATGTCAAGAAAACGTTTAACAGGTTGATCAATAAACTTGAAGGTAAGGGCTTTATTATTAAAGGTTCCTGTAAGACCTTGCTTGTCAATACGAGTAAGAGGATAAAGTTGGTATAAAAAAGGAAGGCCAAGAATTACTTCATGAGAAATCGCCTTAGTTAAAAGGAAACTAGTTGTAATACAACAACCCTGATTGCAAATCTTTGCATTAGAAAGCTTGAATTTGATATCTAAAGCACCTCCGCCTGCATGAGAAAGAGAACAAGAGGTTTTTTCAAAAAAACGACTGGGAATAAGTCCCTCTTGGATAACATTCAAATCAGCACCGCTATCAATCATGGCTAAAAATTCTTTTTTAAAATGCCCATCTAGAAGAAGGGTAATTTTGGTAAACCATTTTTGAGAAATCATTCTACTGATTGTAGAAAGGGTTGCATTATCATAATGCAGCATATGCTCAGAAGGAGGAGGAATATGCTCGTTAGAGGAAGAAGGTTCCTCAGAAGCACTAAAAGGGGTATTTTTTATTAATAAATCATGATTTGCAGAAATAACTGCAAGATGCTTATGAAGAAGAATATTATCACTCTTTAAAGCATTAATCTCCCCTTTAAGAATACTAACTTCTCTGTTAAGATCGGCCACGGAAATTTCTTTAGATTGAAAATGTTGAGTTTGAAGAAGGCGATTAACTTCCTTCATAGAATAATCAATATTATTGATAGGAATAATAGGATTACTAGAAGTACTAGGTTTATCAAGCTCTAGAGTATCTAAAATTTCAGAACAAAGAATAGGTTCTTTAATTTTCTTTAAAATTTTTAAAACGTTTTCATCAGTCAAAACATTAATATTAAGATCCTGGAATTGAGATAAGAGTTTATAAAACTCGTCATTGTCATTGTTGTCTTGAGAAGTGTTATTATGAATAACATTAAGACAATTTTTTTCGCAGGGTTGACCAAGAGCACAAGGATCACAAGGAGAGGATTCAGAATCTTCAGAACTAGAAGATAAATAAGAGTCATCCTCATCAATGTCATGGTCACTAGTAGGAGTACTAGAATCTAAATCATCGTCAGAATTTTTGAAATTTAAAAAGATGTTTAAAAGAGAATCTTTCGTTGTTTGATCAATGTTCAAACTATTAATCTTTTTTTTCGTCCAACAATTTGTTGAAGAATGGCCAATCTTGCCACAGTTTTGACAAACAATTTTGTTTTTCTTAAAGCCCTGAGAATTTTTTAAATGTCTCTTAGGTTTGGAAAAAACATTTGAATTTTTTGAGTCTTCAGCTCTATTGGGTTTTTGTAAATCTTTGTCGAAAGATTTTCGTTTAAAACGCTTTTTATAATGGCGATAGTTTGAATCTTTATCGCGAGTTTTGTGAAATTTTCTTTTAGGTTTCTTATAAGGAACCTCCATGCCAAATTGGTCACAAAAGTCACCAAGCTGTTTTCGCTCAAGCAGATTCTGCTTTCTGATTTGATGTTTTAATTTCAAATCATTACATAATGAAAGGTCTTCTGCAACACAAGTACTTATTAGTTGGCCATAAGTATAATCATCATAGTGAACAAATATATTATCTTTCTTCAGAATCTTTCGAATTCTTTCAGCGAAGAGATGAGGAAGACCATCTATAAACTTGGCTTTCCAATGGCTGTTATTACAGTCTTTAAGCTCAAAGATACGAGAAAGAAAAGTATCTTTGTACCATCTAAACTCAGTAAGGGTYTTACATCGAAGATTACTGATAAGGGTTCTAATATTCTCGCAATTATCAGAGAACCTGCCAGTAAAATGTTCTATAAGAGTGAGAATTAGAGGATAAACAACATTTGTTGTTTCTTGGCCATTTTCATTTTTAACAGAATTAAGAATTTGATCTTTTTGCTCAAGGGGGATATAATTATCCCACCAGCCTTTTAGCTGACCAGTAAAACATGCTATAATCATTTTGGCAATATTTTTATCAGTGTTGCCTGTGTTCTTACAAACAGTGCTATACATAAGCATGCGATGAGCCATATTATAAATATGTTTATCAGTGAAACCATCAAGACTCCACTCATAAATACACTTGCCATTATAACTATTATTAATAATGTACTCTTGCTCTTCATGAAGAACATCCATAGGGGTAGGGCGAGTGTAATAGTATTTATTGAGGTTAGGAGTTTTAGCCCATTTCATTTTATGAATTTGGCCAGTATTCTGATTATGATCAGAATCTCCAGAATGGGAATCCTTCTTGAGCATGGAAATGGAAGGTTTAGAGATATGCAAATGAGAAAGCTTTAAATCAAGCTGTTGCATAAAATCTTCAGCTGGAGATTTGAGTTTAAAATTTTTTATGTCAGGAGGTGGCTGAATATTATTTGAAGTTAAAATAACTTTTTCAGAAGTAGAAGGAGTATTACTACTACTCTGTTTCTGATGTTCTTCAATTTTTGAAATTTTTTGAAGAATAAGAGAAATATTATCCTCTATTGAAAAAAGTTGCTCTCCCACAATTTTGAGTAAAAGGTTTGTATAATTCTGTTTTTCAAGTAATTCGTTAATATGTAACGAAGTAGCTGAAAGAGTATTATCTTTTATTAGATTAGAAAAGCAGAGAATTTAAACAAAGAATTATTTTTCTTCATTAGAAAAGGAGATTGAGGAGGATAAATAGTAGATTGAATATCTCCATTAAGGAGTTGATAATCCCTTTGAAGAACATTTATAAAATGTTTAACATGAGTATGAAAAAACCAAGGAATGAAAGAGAAGGTCTCGTTTTCCTTTGTGCAGAAAGCATAAAACTCAGCAGAGAAATTAGCAATCTCTTCTTTAGAAAAATTCTCAATATACCAAGTCTGAAAAGGAGCCCATTTCGGATTTCCATAATAATCTTTGCAGACAATCTGTCTAGCAGGAGAACCATGAGTGAAATCTATTTGTCCCTCTTTAGTAGCCCAACTTCGTCCTATAGTGTTAAACATTTAAAACTATAAACTAAAATCGGACATATTCTCTATAACCTTATGAGGATTTTGGGAACTAGTATTACCAATATGGTTGATAGGATTGTCATGAACAATACCATTTCTATGAACTCTCAGTTCATCAATATGGTTTTGGCTTTGATGAGAAGAAGAAGCT
>NW_020205593.1:0-6119 GCF_001531365.2 Cynara cardunculus var. scolymus | reverse complement strand
AGCTTCTTCTTCTCATCAAAGCCAAAACCATATTGATGAACTGAGAGTTCATAGAAATGGTATTGTTCATGACAATCCTATCAACCATATTGGTAATACTAGTTCCCAAAATCCTCATAAGGTTATAGAGAATATGTCCGATTTTAGTTTATAGTTTTAAATGTTTAACACTATAGGACGAAGTTGGGCTACTAAAGAGGGACAAATAGATTTCACTCATGGTTCTCCTGCTAGACAGATTGTCTGCAAAGATTATTATGGAAATCCGAAATGGGCTCCTTTTCAGACTTGGTATATTGAGAATTTTTCTAAAGAAGAGATTGCTAATTTCTCTGCTGAGTTTTATGCTTTCTGCACAAAGGAAAACGAGACCTTCTCTTTCATTCCTTGGTTTTTTCATACTCATGTTAAACATTTTATAAATGTTCTTCAAAGGGATTATCAACTCCTTAATGGAGATATTCAATCTACTATTTATCCTCCTCAATCTCCTTTTCTAATGAAGAAAAATAATTCTTTGTTTAAATTCTCTGCTTTTCTAATCTAATAAAAGATAATACTCTTTCAGCTACTTCGTTACATATTAACGAATTACTTGAAAAACAGAATTATACAAACCTTTTACTCAAAATTGTGGGAGAGCAACTTTTTTCAATAGAGGATAATATTTCTCTTATTCTTCAAAAAATTTCAAAAATTGAAGAACATCAGAAACAGAGTAGTAGTAATACTCCTTCTACTTCTGAAAAAGTTATTTTAACTTCAAATAATATTCAGCCACCTCCTGACATAAAAAATTTTAAACTCAAATCTCCAGCTGAAGATTTTATGCAACAGCTTGATTTAAAGCTTTCTCATTTGCATATCTCTAAACCTTCCATTTCCATGCTCAAGAAGGATTCCCATTCTGGAGATTCTGATCATAATCAGAATACTGGCCAAATTCATAAAATGAAATGGGCTAAAACTCCTAACCTCAATAAATACTATTACACTCGCCCTACCCCTATGGATGTTCTTCATGAAGAGCAAGAGTACATTATTAATAATAGTTATAATGGCAAGTGTATTTATGAGTGGAGTCTTGATGGTTTCACTGATAAACATATTTATAATATGGCTCATCGCATGCTTATGTATAGCACTGTTTGTAAGAACACAGGCAACACTGATAAAAATATTGCCAAAATGATTATAGCATGTTTTACTGGTCAGCTAAAAGGCTGGTGGGATAATTATATCCCCCTTGAGCAAAAAGATCAAATTCTTAATTCTGTTAAAAATGAAAATGGCCAAGAAACAACAAATGTTGTTTATCCTCTAATTCTCACTCTTATAGAACATTTTACTGGCAGGTTCTCTGATAATTGCGAGAATATTAGAACCCTTATCAGTAATCTTCGATGTAARACCCTTACTGAGTTTAGATGGTACAAAGATACTTTTCTYTCTCGTATCTTTGAGCTTAAAGACTGTAATAACAGCCATTGGAAAGCCAAGTTTATAGATGGYCTTCCTCATCTCTTCGCTGAAAGAATTCGAAAGATTCTGAAGAAAGATAATATATTTGTTCACTATGATGATTATACTTATGGCCAACTAATAAGTACTTGTGTTGCAGAAGACCTTTCATTATGTAATGATTTGAAATTAAAACATCAAATCAGAAAGCAGAATCTGCTTGAGCGAAAACAGCTTGGTGACTTTTGTGACCAATTTGGCATGGAGGTTCCTTATAAGAAACCTAAAAGAAAATTTCACAAAACTCGCGATAAAGATTCAAACTATCGCCATTATAAAAAGCGTTTTAAACGAAAATCTTTCGACAAAGATTTACAAAAACCCAATAGAGCTGAAGACTCAAAAAATTCAAATGTTTTTTCCAAACCTAAGAGACATTTAAAAAATTCTCAGGGCTTTAAGAAAAACAAAATTGTTTGTCAAAACTGTGGCAAGATTGGCCATTCTTCAACAAATTGTTGGACGAAAAAAAAGATTAATAGTTTGAACATTGATCAAACAACGAAAGATTCTCTTTTAAACATCTTTTTAAATTTCAAAAATTCTGACGATGATTTAGATTCTAGTACTCCTACTAGTGACCATGACATTGATGAGGATGACTCTTATTTATCTTCTAGTTCTGAAGATTCTGAATCCTCTCCTTGTGATCCTTGTGCTCTTGGTCAACCCTGCGAAAAAAATTGTCTTAATGTTATTCATAATAACACTTCTCAAGACAACAATGACAATGACGAGTTTTATAAACTCTTATCTCAATTCCAGGATCTTAATATTAATGTTTTGACTGATGAAAACGTTTTAAAAATTTTAAAGAAAATTAAAGAACCTATTCTTTGTTCTGAAATTTTAGATACTCTAGAGCTTGATAAACCTAGTACTTCTAGTAATCCTATTATTCCTATCAATAATATTGATTATTCTATGAAGGAAGTTAATCGCCTTCTTCAAACTCAACATTTTCAATCTAAAGAAATTTCCGTGGCCGATCTTAACAGAGAAGTTAGTATTCTTAAAGGGGAGATTAATGCTTTAAAGAGTGATAATATTCTTCTTCATAAGCATCTTGCAGTTATTTCTGCAAATCATGATTTATTAATAAAAAATACCCCTTTTAGTGCTTCTGAGGAACCTTCTTCCTCTAACGAGCATATTCCTCCTCCTTCTGAGCATATGCTGCATTATGATAATGCAACCCTTTCTACAATCAGTAGAATGATTTCTCAAAAATGGTTTACCAAAATTACCCTTCTTCTAGATGGGCATTTTAAAAAAGAATTTTTAGCCATGATTGATAGCGGTGCTGATTTGAATGTTATCCAAGAGGGACTTATTCCCAGTCGTTTTTTTGAAAAAACCTCTTGTTCTCTTTCTCATGCAGGCGGAGGTGCTTTAGATATCAAATTCAAGCTTTCTAATGCAAAGATTTGCAATCAGGGTTGTTGTATTACAACTAGTTTCCTTTTAACTAAGGCGATTTCTCATGAAGTAATTCTTGGCCTTCCTTTTTTATACCAACTTTATCCTCTTACTCGTATTGACAAGCAAGGTCTTACAGGAACCTTTAATAATAAAGCCCTTACCTTCAAGTTTATTGATCAACCTGTTAAACGTTTTCTTGACATACTTCAAGAAAGAATTGATCGGAAAACTTATCATCTTTATTCTCTTAAAGAAGAAATATCTTCTATAACCATTACTGAAAAACTCTCTAACCCCCGCCTTAAATCCAAGATTAGCTTCTTTCATAATGACTTCTCTCTTAGCATTTGTAATGATCATCCCAATGCCTTTTGGGACAGAAAGAAGCATATTGTTTCTTTACCTTATGAGGATGATTTCTCTGAGCTTAATATCCCTACTAAAGCCAGGCCTTGTCAGATGAATTCTGACTATCTTGAGCTTTGCAAAACCGAGATTTCTAGCCTTCTTAACAAAGGCCTTATTCGTCCTTCTCAATCACCCTGGTCTTGTACTGTTTTTTATGTTAATAAACATTCTGAGCAAGAAAGAGGTATTCCTCGATTAGTGATTAACTATAAACCTCTTAATAAAGTTTTAAAATGGATCAGGCACCCTATTCCAAACAAGAAGGATCTTCTTGATCGCCTTTTCAAAGCTATCATTTTTTCAAAATTTGATTTGAAATCTGGTTATTGGCAAATCCAGATTGCTGATAGTGATATTTACAAAACTGCTTTCAATGTTCCTATGGGACATTATGAATGGAAGGTCATGCCTTTTGGCTTGAAAAACGCCCCTTCAGAATTTCAACAAATTATGAATGATATCTTCTACCCTTATAGCAACTTTATTATTGTTTATATTGATGATATTATTGTTTTCTCCCAAGATATTGAGAGTCATTTTAAACATCTCAACATTTTTAAGACCTTAGTTGTCCAAAATGGTTTAGTTATATCTAAGCCTAAAATGTCTTTATTTCAAACCAAGATTAGGTTTTTAGGACATGATATTGAAAAAGGAACTATTATTCCTATTCAAAGAAGTATCGCTTTTGGCGATAAATTTCCTGATCAGATTCCTGATAAAAACCAGTTACAGAGGTTTTTAGGCAGCTTAAATTATATTTCCGCTTATATTCAAGATTTAAGCCAATATACCTCTCTTCTTTATGATCGGCTTAAAAAAAAGTCTTGATAAAAACCAGTTACAGAGGTTTTTAGGCAGCTTAAATTATATTTCCGCTTATATTCAAGATTTAAGCCAATATACCTCTCTTCTTTATGATAGGCTTAAAAAAAAGTCTTGTAGTTGGACTAATAATCATACTCTCGCAGTCCAGGAAATTAAGAAGAAGGTAAAAAACCTTCCCTGTCTTATGCTTCCCAATCCTATTTGGCATAAGATAGTTGAAACTGATGCTTCCAACATAGGTTATGGAGGTATTCTTAAACAAATTGATCCCAGATCTAAGCAGGAATATCTTATTCGTTTCTATTCTGGCAAATGGAAGCATGCTCAACTCAACTACTCTTCTGTAGTTAAAGAACATCTTGCTATTGTTAAATGTGTTCTCAAATTCCAGGATGACTTATATAATCAAAAGTTTTTAATAAAAACCGATTGTAGCTCTGCTCAATTTATGTTTCAAAAAGATTTTAAGCATGATGTTTCTAAACAAATGTTTGCCAGATGGCAAGCTCATCTTGCACCCTTTGATTTTGATATTCATCATATTAAAGGCATCGATAATCACTTGCCTGACTTTTTAACCCGTGAATATCTTTCATGATTTTCAGGTATCTTCTTTCGAACCAGTTCAATGAGCTTAGCATGAGCTCATACAGTTCTTACTCCTCTTATAGAGGAGGTGGAGGTTCCTGTTTTGACAGAGGAAGAGGTGGTCGACACTCCTCTAATAGGTGAAGAAGACCCAATATTATTGCCCAAGTTGGTAAACAGAAGCTTATAGCTTCCGACTTATCCCACGAGAAAAACATTCAAAGTATCATGAATGATATTCCTGAAAATCATCCTTTAGCAGAGGCATACCTTAATTATATTAAGGAAAAGAAAGCTAAAGAATCTTTAGCTACATCTAGTTCCTATGCTAACATTAGCAAAGAGGACTCTTCGAATTCACAATTTTATGAATCGAAGTTTAAAGAAGTTATACTTCTTATAGAAGAGAAAGACTTACAATGGAAGGATAATCCTGACTTTCTTCTTACAAGATATCTTAATAAGACATCTTTTATTCATGGCTCTTTAAAACAAAGACAATATTATGAAGGTCTTTTACTTTCTACTAAATCAGTAGAAATTACTCATCACACTTCTAATAATCGTGATAAGGCCAATGGCAATTACAGCTTTTCCAAGCTTATTATCAAAAAGATTATATCTTTAGAAGAATGGGGATTTTCTCCAATGGCTGAGAAAGAATGGTTTTCTCCCATCCATAAATTTAATTTTAAATTTAATTATTGGGATTATATCCTAGCTTTCTCTAATGTCTTGCTTTATGACAATGAGAATAAAAGACATTCTTGGTTATTAAAAAGTTGTGAAAATTGTTTTCACAATCCTATTCCAAACTGGTTTTTCATTTGGTGGCGAAGTTTTGGCACCTCCTCTGAGATTTTTCCAAATCATTTGAAACCTCATTTAAAAAATTGGATGTTATATTCTCCTACAGTTAATAACTGTAAAAAGCTTTATGTTATTGAGGATAGCAATATTTGCTTATTCTTTATCGAGTTCGGCATTCCATGGATCTGGAAATGGAGACCAGTTTTTGGTTACACCGAGATGATGATTCCTTGTATTAAACGACAGGGTCTGACAAAGTATTGGGACAAACTTGATTGCCTTTGTCCAGGTTCTACTCTTACAGAAGGAACCGAGCTATACAAAGCCATTGAAAACCAGATTCAGCTTTATAAGCAAGAATTTGAGCTTCAACAAAAAGCTAAGGAGGATTCAGAGATCCCTAGTCCTTTTCAGCAACTCTCTCAGAAGTATGCTGGCACTATGTCCAAGGATGAAATTGTTGATCTTTATATCGAAAAGATGAAGAAGGATTTATATGAAAATATTGGTCCTTGCCAGCCCAGCTCTGATGCTTCAATGGA
>NW_020205592.1:0-6123 GCF_001531365.2 Cynara cardunculus var. scolymus | reverse complement strand
GTGTGAGAAAGGAAAACAAACAAAAGCTAGCTTCAACTCCAAGCAAATCTCTTTAGTGACATCACCTCTTCAGCTACTCCACATGGATCTCTTTGGTCCAGTGAATGTGCAATCTATAGCTGGAAAGAAGTATACACTCATCACTGTTGATGAGTACTCCAGGTACACTTGAGTTTTCTTTCTCAGATCCAAAAGTGAAGCACCTGAAGACATAATTTCGTTCATCAAGAAGATATAAGTGCTTAACAATATTAAAGTACGATCAATCGAAAGTGACCATGGTACTGAGTTCAAAAACAGTACTCTGGATAAATTCTTTGAGAACAAGGGAATTTCTCACAACTTTTCTTCGTGAGAACTCCTCAGCAAAATGGGGTCTCTGAAAGGAGAAATTGAACAATCATTGAAGCTGCTCGATCAATGCTCAGCGAGTCCCATCTCCCTACTCATTTCTGGGCTGAAGTTGTCAACACCGCTTGTTTCACTCAAAATCGGTCGTAGATCGTTAAGAGGTTCAAGAAGACAGCTTACTAACTTTTCCATGGAAGAAAACCCTCTGTCAGCTTTCTACATATCTTTGGTTGCATGTGTTATATTCTCAACAACCGTGATCAACTAGGAAAGTTCGATCCCAAAGCTGATGAAAGAATATTTCTTGGATATTCTTCAGTGTCCAAAGCCTTCAGAGTATTCAACAAACGCCGACAGACAATAGAAGAAACTATTCATGTCACATTTGACGAATCTCAATCAGCTAATTCTAAACCCATCATAAATGATGACGAAGAGTTAGAAAACTGGATGTTTTCTCATTTTGGACAACCTGAAGCTTCCTCCAGCGTTCCTCTCAACATTGACGCCCCTGAAGCTAAAGATGATCCATTAATCATTCCAGTTCAAACTAATCACCCTAACGTGTCTTCTTCAGAGATCATTGCAGTGCCCATTAGCTGTGTTTATCCTTCTACTTCAAAGACTGATCAATCAGTGAATGAAATGCCTCAAGCATCTGAACTTGTATCAGTCGCTAAATCTGAGGCTCCTTTAGCAATTGTTCCAATCGCTGAAGAAACTACAGCTGAAGCCTCATCCTCTATTTCTGAACATCTATGCTCAGATGATAATCCTCTACCAATAAAGGCCATCTTATTCATCAAATTCTTGGTGATCCAAGTGCAGGGGGATTCAGACTCGTCGTGGTCTAGGTAATATATGTCTCTTTGTCAACTTTCTTTCTTTAGTTGATCCCAAGGAGATCAATGATGTTATCTCAGACCCTAGCTAGGTCATTGCCATGCAAGAGGAGCTCATTGAGTTTGATTGGAACAAAGTCTGGTACCTTGTCCCACGTCCATCTGACAAGACAATGATAGGTACCAAATGGGTCTATCGCAACAAGTTAGATGAAGAAGGTGTAGTAACCCGTAACAAGGCTTGACTTGATGCTCAGGGTCATAGACAAGAAGAAGGGATCGATTATGACGAAACTTTCGCACCAGTGGCTAGAGTCAAAGCAATTCGACTCTTTCTACCCTTTGCTGCCCATAGAGACTTCAAAGTCTACCAAATGGATGTAAAGAGCGCTTCCTAAATGGAAAACTTTAAGAGGAAGTTTATGTTGAACAACCTATAGGGTTTCTTGACCCTAAGTATCCAAACCACGTGTATCGTCTGGATAAAGCTCGTTATGGGTTAAAACAGGCTCCCCGTGCCTGGTATGATATCCTCTCCTCGTTTCTCATCTCTGAGAAATTCATTCGGTGGAGAGATTGACCAGACCTTATTTCATTGGAAAGTTAAAGGTCATATCATTCTAGTACAAATATATGTCGATAATATTATTTTTGGTTCCACTAATCCCTCTTTATGTTTTCGATTTGCTGATCGTATGAAGAAAGAATACCAGTTGAGTATGATGGGAGAACTAACATTCTTTTTAGGTCTCCAGATCAAGCAATCGGATAAAGGTATCTTTATGAGTCAAAGTAAGTATGTCCGTGATATGCTGAAAAGCTTTCATCTCTCTAACAGCCCATCTATGAAAACTCCTATGGCTCCTCAACTCTCTCTCAACAAGGATCCAATTCAAAAGCCTGTAAACGTAATTGTTTATAGAGGAATGATAGCCTCTCTGTTGTATCTCACAGCTAGTCGACCAGATATCATGTATTCTACTTGTTTATGTGCACCAATATGAACCTAAGGAATCCCATCTGATCGTTGTAAAACGCATTTTTAGATACCTGAAGGGAACTCCTAACTTGGGCCTCTAGTACCCTAAGGGTTCAGGTTTTGACCCAATAGGTTATTTGGATAGTGATTTTGCAAGTTGCAATATCGATAGGAAAAGCACCACTGGAGGCTGTCAGCTTCTAGGTGGAAAGTTGGTGAGCTGGAAAAGTAAGAAGCAAAACTCAGTGTCCACATCAACCGCTGAAGCTGAATAAGTAGCCGTTGGAAGTTGCTGTGCCCAAGTCCTTTGGATGAAAAACCAGTTGAACGACTACGATCTTCAGTTCTCAATAAACCCTATCTATTGTGATAGCACTGGTGCTATTGCAATTGCAAACAACCCTGTACTTCACTCCAAGACCAAACATATAGAGATCAGATATCATTTTATTAGAGAGCATGTTATGAATGGTGATATTGAACTTCACTTTGTTCCCAYTGATTACCAGCTCGCAGACCTYTTCACCAARCCTCTTGATGAGACAARATTTAATATCTTGATCAGCGAACTTGGAATGCTAAACGCTGAAGAATAATTTTCTTCAACTATACGCATCAATCAGTAAGTAAAATGATTCAGTGCTCTATCTCTATCACTAAACTCTTGAGTAAATGTATCTATTCTCTCTAAGGTGTGTATACTCGTTCTTATTCTTCAAAACTTAAAACTATCACTGAAGCCTTCCTTCTTTAGAGATCAAAATGTTTTAAAAGTTTGTTTCAGTGATTCTTTCTACCGTTGAACATTTTTAAGTATATCTTTTATAATTGTCTTTTCTTAAAATTAAAATGATCACTGAACCTTTCTACCTTCAGTGATTCAAATGTTTTTAAAAGTTAGGGCTTGTTTTTTTTAAAAAGCTCTTAATACCTTTTAAGTCTGAATCGGTCAGACGTTTTTATTTTCAGACCGTTTGATTTTTTTTAAAAATAAGAGCTGAAAAGCTCTTAATTTTTGTCCTCTGAATTTTTAAGTGGTAGTCTAAACTCTTAATGGGCTCTTATTCACACATGAGGACACCATATCGATCTCTCGTTCTCTCGCTTGATTTCCAACTATCAAATCATACCGATCTATCCACATCATACGATCTAGACACCATATCGATCTCTTGCTCGGTCTCAAGCTACCGATCTATCCAAAACGATCTCTACAAATCGATCTCTCCTATATATGAGTTATTTTATGAGTATGATCAAACCAATGAGCAAGGGATGATGGCGACACAATTAATGCAATATGAATATTGGTTCTAGTCGTTATGAGACTTTTTTCGTGTTTATATTGATTCAGATTTCAGACTTCAGATGTAAAAACAAACAGTCTGACTGATTCAGATTTCAGACTTCAACATCACCTCTTATAAATCAGAAGTGAAATCAGACTTTAGACTTTAGCACCTCTTAAAAAACAAACACCACCTTAGTTTCAATTATTCTCTTATCACTGACGTTTTTATGGATATATATTCTTCTAAGATATTTTCCCTTCTTAAAATAAAACCATCACTGAATCTTTTCTTCTTCAGTGATCAAATGTTTAAAAAGGTTTTTATTCARTGATTCTCTTATCAYTGAATGTGACTCTTTAAATTTCTTAAAACCTTTTCRTTTTAAAAGAAATAGTTATTGAACCGTYTTTATGACGATATTCTCTGTTACTAATAYGAGTCRCTTTGAGAYGCACATAAAGGTCTGACACAYGTTACCTCCTACAACTTCCATCCAATCATGGATGAGCACGTGYCATACTTTTCATGATGGCGCTTCCTCAATARTCGTATTTTTCTCTCTCCTCATACCTATAAATATGAGATCTCTTCCCTCATATTTTCWCTAMGCTTACAAAAATCTTTGACGAGCCTCTGCCAAAAAGACTTTGCAAGCAAGAACTCTCAATGAATGCTCAGATCCTTCGACCTTTTTCTCTAAAAACTCTAAGGTCGATACTTATTATTTGAACTGTTCTTCTTCTTCTAATGAAACTGTTGTTTGATCTTTTAAGAACCTTTTTCTCTTAACAATAACAGAAAATGGCAACCAAGAATGTGAACTTCTCCGTTGAAGACGTTTCCTTCAAGGCCAACAACCACATTGCCTTGTTCGACATTCCTGCCAACAAAACCATTTACGAGGACGTTGTTGCTTTCCTCAAGATGTCCCCCATCACCTACGCTCTCACCCATGAACTTGTCATGGTAAGGGAGGCCCTTCAGCAATTCTGGATGACCGCTGAAGTGGTGCAAGAAACAAACAAAAATGGTCAACAGGTGGAGAAAATCTCCTTCACCTTCAACCGGATGACCGTGAGTTTTGGCGTGACCACTCACAGGCATGCTCTTCGTCTTCCCAAGGGTCCATTCGCCAGCGACCCTTCGATTGAAGACTTCTTCACTTCCCTTGATGATATTGGCTACCAATGGCCAATGAAGAAAGACTCCAGCAAACCTCTCAAATCGTTGTCGAAGATAGAGAATAACCGCATGTCAGCGGTGTGGCAGTTCCTCTTCTCTCACTTCATCCAGAGTATGAGTGGAAAGACAGGCGGTCAGGATCAGGCATCCAGAGTCTCTCTCACAATCGGCGTATCAGTCATCCGCCGCCGACCCATCAACTTTGGTGTCGTAGTCTTCGACGACCTGGCGCTCAAGCTGAACAAGCGCTAGAGGGAGAAAGTTGTTCCCTACACTCGCTTTCTGTCAATGGTATTCGCCAAGATCTTTGGCAACAAATACTCCAGGGAAGGTAACCTTCCTATCTGCAAGCTTGGATCCAGGATTCTGGATCACAAGCTAAGGGATGGAGAGGTTGTACTTTCTACTATTGTGCAACACTCTTCAATTCCTCCTCCTTCTTCTCCCTCCAAGGTGGTCAGGACAAAGGAAAACCCCCTAAGTCTAACCTAACCACCACAACCCTCTCTTCCAAACGCCCATCTCAATCAACTCTTGGTTCTCCTTCGAGGACCAAGAAGGACAAAAAAGGGACAACCACGTCTCTGGCTTTGACCTCTCAAAAGGTCTCAGCTATTGAAACAAGCCTTACCCCCGAGGCAATTTCAGTCAGCCTTCCTAGATCTTCAGTAATATCTAAAATCACTGTCGTAGTAGTGGCTCCTCACCCAACCACCTCAGTGATCCAAATCACAGAAGGTAAGAATATCAGCATCACCACAGCTGAACACCCACTTCCTTCAGTCTCAACCATCTTTTCCTCCCCTCCTTCCTTGGTCTCTACACGTGTCTATGAATCAAAGAGACTGTCCTCCTTGTTGATGAGACACCCACCACTGGACCTGAGGTTGCTCCTCTCGAGGCTCCACAGCAAACTGGTGCTTATCCTCTCGAATGCACCATGGAGCGCACAAGCGTTAATCCCTCAAATAACGTTGAAGACCCCTCAGGTACTCCATCTTCCTACCCATTCATTTCTACTAACCGCCGAGCTTCCTTAAGCTCACTCTCCATCTTTTTCAGGTCCTTCTGAGGAAACATCCATGGAAGAAGCATATGACATGGCTGAGAACGTGAAGCTGATCCTTCCTGCTGTCGAGATGGTCTTCATTAAAATGGACGAAGTACATAAAGACATGTCTCGAAGGAACGAAGTAGCTGATGACCTCTCAGCCGTCAGGGTTGAAGTTCAAGAGGTGAAGGACCAGCTCTCAAACTTACAAGTGGCAGATCAAGCCAATGCTAAGGCCATTGCTGTTTTAACAAGCAAGGACGATGAAGYGAACTCCCAACTTRTCCAGCATACGGAGCTAATGAAGTAAATTTTGGCTCCTCTCCATCAACCARTTCCAGCGCCTGAACCTTCATTCACCGCTACTGACCACGCCCAGCTGAATGAAGCACGTGAGGCAATAGTTACCCTAGCCAGCGCGCTGAC
>NW_020205591.1:5094-6033 GCF_001531365.2 Cynara cardunculus var. scolymus | reverse complement strand
TTCAAGAACAGTTGAGGATATGTTGTTCTAAGATCAAGGAGCTGACCAAGATCGTGGAAGATCTCAAGGATCAGGTCATTGTAAACCAATTTATCAGTATCGAGCVTGAACATGCTATAACATAGCGTAAGCAAGATATTATGGAACTCAAGGATGAGAAGGCTACCATTAAAGGGTGGTGCAAAGTCTCTGTCAAAGCCTCTGATATCATTAACGCTCAGATCTCCGCCAAGATTAAGAATGGTCGAGGCTTTTCCTATGATCAGGAAGAATGCATCACAAACAGGTTCATGCTMAAGTTTGGCACCTTCRTCTCCTCCATTTCGRACACTTCTTCCTCTCAGTCTTCTTTTTCTRAGAGTCATCTTGAAGAAACTACTTCAAGTTCAGGCTGTAAAGACAAAGGTAAAGTCATTGTCATAACACCTCTTCCCAAGAGAGCTAACAAGTCATATAGATCAAGATCTATACTTTTAGCTGCTGCTTCTTCTTCTTCTTCTTCTTGAATTCACTCATAAATCTAAGTCAAGTCTTAAGGTGAATGTGTCACCCAAGGACTCTAAATCCTCAGTTGTTCTTCCTAGAACAAATGAGAAGGGAATTCTTGTAGCTTGTCCCTCTTCTGTTCCTTTGGTAGTTCCTAGCCCTAAAGCTTGTTCCAGCTATAAGAAGTGTAGACATTGTGGTGCAACTACACATATTGCCACTAAAGTTATGAAAATGACAATGGTGAAGAAAACCATTGAAGCCTCTTCTTCAGGCTAAGTGAAGACATTTGCTGACTCTATGTCTTCAATGTTAGTGGTTGTTGCTCCGAATCCCACTAAAGTCTCTTCTTCAGGCTCAATGAAGACATCTACTTACTATAAGTCTTCAGCTTTAGTGGATGTTGCCTCTAACTGTTGGACCGATACTAGGGAACCGCCCACATGATATTGT
>NW_020205591.1:1973-3964 GCF_001531365.2 Cynara cardunculus var. scolymus | reverse complement strand
CACTTCAGTTATTGCACATGGACCTCTTTGGTCTAATCAACGTGCAATCAATAGCTGGAAAGAAATATATAGTTGTCATTGTTGATGAGTATTGTAGGTACACTTGGGTCTTCTTTCTCAGATCCAAAAGTGATGCACCTGAAGATATTATTTCATTCATCAAACGCGTAGAAGTACTTAACAACATTAAGATACGATCTATCAGAAGTGACCATGGAATTGAATTCAAAAGTAGTACTATGTATAGCTTCATTGAGAACAAGAGAATCTCTCACAACTTCTCATCTTTGAGAGCTCCATAACAAAATGGAGTCGCTGAAAGAAGAAATCAAAAAATCATTGAGGTTGCTCGATGCATGCTTAGTGAGTCCCATCTCCTTACTCAATTCTGGGCTGAAGCTGTCAACACTACTTGCTTGACTTAAGACCGATCGCTGATCGTTAAGAGATTCAAGAAGACAGCTTACGAGCTCTTCCATAGCAGACAACCTCCTTTTATCTTTCTTCGTATATTTGGTTGCACTTGTTACATTCTTAGCAACCGTGACCAACTTGAAAAGTTTTATCCAAGGAGCTGATGAAGGAATTCTTGGATATTCTTCAGTATCCAAAGCCTTCAGAATATTCAACATATGTCGACAAACCATAGAAGAAACTATCCATTTCACCTTTGATGAATCTCAATCAACTAACTCTAAACCCATCACTAATGATGATGAAGAGTTAGAAAGTTGGATGTTCTCTTATTTTGGACAACCTGAAGCTTCCTTCAATGCTCAGATGATAATCTTCTACTCTCAGTGATGGACGAAAGACCATCTAATTCATCAAATTCTTGCTGATCTGAGTGCAGGTATTCAGACACGCTGTGGTCTAGCTAATATCTATCTCTTTGTTAACTTCCTTTATCTAGTTGAACCCAAGAAAATCAACGAGGCTATCTCAGACCCTAGCTAGGTCATTGCCATTAAARAGGAACTCATTGAGTTTGATAGGAACAAAGTTTGGTACATTGTCCCACGTCCATCTGACAAAACTATGATAGGCACCAAATGGGTTTATCGCAATAAGTTAGATGAACAAGGTGTTGTAACCCGTAACAAGGCTCGTCTTGTTGCTCAGGGTTATAGACAAGAAGAAGGAATTCAATTATGATGAAACCTTCGCACCAGTGGCTAGACTCGAAGTTATTTGACTATGGTTAGGAAGGGGGTACTTAGCGAAAAACACAAAGTACATTCTTTGGACCAGAGGGGCTCTAGTTCTAAAGGGAGTGCAATTTAAGCCAAATTTAAACAAGTATTTCTAATTGGCCAGAGGCTCTGATCTATAAAGCCAGAAGCTTTGGTTTAGAGTACTTGGTTATGGGGACATTTTAATGTATCACTTTTAGGCATAACCAAGAGATATTGAGGATCTCTGGTTTGAAAAGATAGATTGCCTCTAAGTGGTGAGATTCAACATACCYATCTTGCTGACAAGAAATAGAAATCTTTTTTTATCAAGAGCTTTTGTAAAAATGTCAGCAAGTTTAATCTATGCAGGAACAAAATACATCTCTATTTTTCCCTTTTCTACATGATCTTTGAGAAAATRGTACCTGACATCGATGTGCTTAGTCTTGGAATGTGCCACAGGATTTTCAGAGATAGCTATGGCACTCTTGGAGTCACAGAGGATGGGTATTTTTTCATATTGAAATCCATAGTCCTTCAGCTGGGTCTTCATCCAGAGAACTTGTGAACAACAACTAGCAGCAGCAACATATTCTGCTTCTGCTATAGAGGTTGAAAGACAATTCTATTTTCTGGATCTCCAACTTACTAGCTTGTCTCCCAAGAGTTGACAGCTTCCAGACGTACTCTTTCTATCAAGCTTGCAACATGCATGATCTACATCTGTGTAGGCTATTAGATCAAAGCGAGAGTTCTTAGGATACCAGAGACCCAATGAAGGGGTTCCCTTGAGATATCTAAAGATCCTCTTGACCA
>NW_020205591.1:0-1423 GCF_001531365.2 Cynara cardunculus var. scolymus | reverse complement strand
TCGTGAATATATATTTGCACAAGTAAAATGTCACCTTTGTGCTTCTTGAGAAAGAGAGTTGTATCGATGGTACCTTTTTTGAATCCATTATCGATGAGAAAGGTAGAGAGTGTATCATACCAGGCCCTGGGTGCTTGTTTCAGCCCATAGACAGCTTTATCCAGAAAGTAGACATAGTCTGGATGTTTTGGATTTTCAAACCCAGGGGGCTGCTGCACATATACTTCCTCTTGAACATTACCATTGAGGAAGACAGACTTGACATCCATCTGATAGACCTTGAAGCCTTTGTGTGCTGCATAGGCTAGGAATATTTTGATGGCTTCAAGTCTTGCGATGGGAGCAAATGTTTCATCGTAGTCAATCCMTTTTCCTGGAAGTAGCCCTTGGTAACAAGCCTGACTTTGTTCCTTACAACTATGCCATCTTCATCCTTCTTATTTATGAAGACCCATTTGGTTCCTATAGCCGTCT
The DNA here is from genome assembly GCF_001531365.2 of Cynara cardunculus var. scolymus. Lineage (NCBI taxonomy): Eukaryota > Viridiplantae > Streptophyta > Magnoliopsida > Asterales > Asteraceae > Cynara > Cynara cardunculus. The sequence continues at coordinate 949 of NW_020205591.1, read as the reverse complement.
TCCCTTTRTGTAGAGGCATGAGGGACCATACTTTGTTTCTTTCAAACAGGAGTAGTTCTGCTTGCATGACATCTATCCAGTTTGGATCTTGTAGGGCTTCAGAAATCTTCTTTGGTTCAATCATATTCAGAAAGTTGGTGAAGAGGTATTCATTTGCAGTGGCGGATCTCGTCTTGACACGGGATGATGGATTACCAATGATTTGGTAATGAGGATGATCTTTTGTCCACTTGGTGCAAGATTGGGGTTCTGGAGCAACAAGATGCAGTTCTTCATTGGCTAATGGAACTGCTTGCTCCCCTTTAAAGAGATCATCTCCAGAGTGATGTTCTGGTTCTAAAGACATAGAAGATGTAGAGGGTGAAGTAACATGAGTTTCAGAAAGAGTTGTACCTTCAGCATTGGAGRCTTCATGTTCTTCATCGGCTCTGGAAGAGGATTTTTCGATAGGTGCTTGTCCAGAGACTACTTCTTCTTCGAAGATATCTTTATTGGGTCTGCCCAGTGATGAATCAGAGGCTCTCTGTGATAGCTCGAGCTCTGAACTGCTGAGTCCAGAAGTCATGGGTGAAGAATCATCAAAGGACACATTGATGCTTTCGATAAATATCTTTGTCCTTCTAATGAACACTCTGTAGGCCTTGGCAGTTTGAGAGTAGCCTAGAAAGATTCCTTCATCATCCTTCTTGTCGAACTTTCCAAGATATTCCCTATCAATGARTATAAAGCATTTRCACCCAAAGACATGGAAATATTGGACATTTGGCCTTCGTTTAATGATAAGCTCATATGGAGTCTTCTGTGCCTCTTGTTGATGATTGATCGGTTCTGGGTGAAGCATGCAGTGGAAATGGCTTCAGCCCAGAAGGTGATAGGTAACTCAAATGAAGCAAGCATGGTTCTTGCTGCTTCCACTAGGGTTCTGTTCCTTCGCTCTACTACTCCATTT
>NW_020205590.1:0-6135 GCF_001531365.2 Cynara cardunculus var. scolymus | reverse complement strand
TGTTGCCAAGACTCGCTTGTCTGTTAGCACCCTGTGTTTCCGCTTTAGCGGGGTGTGACATAGAGCTTCTGGTTGTATAGACCAGAGATTCTGGTCATCTCATTTATCTCTCTTATTGGTTCTAGGGGGAGTTTTTATCATTGTCCATCCCCTTGCATCTTTTGAGGGGGAGTCATGCATTTCTCATTCATCATTAAGAATCCAATTTGGACCTTTCATCCATCTGGTTGTATATCCCAATTCAACCAGAGACCCTTTGGCTCAATACCTTGGTCCTTAAGTTTCCGTTTTCCGACCCAGAGCCTCTGGTTTGTCTATCCAGAGCCTCTGTATTCCAAAAATGCTACATTAATGGAATATTTCATCCCTTACATTCAACCAGAGCCCGTCTGGTCCTTCATAACGGGTATGTTTTATTTTCGAGGGTTTAAAATGATCATCCAGAGCCTCTGGTTCGTGTATCCAGAGCCTCCGTTTCATCAAATCCCAAAATTTATGATGAACTTGTTCATCATTCACAACTAGAGACCCTCTGGTTCCCAACACAAATGTCATGACCAACTAGAGCTCCTCTGGTTCAATGACAAATCATTTTTCTAATGCAACCCATCTTTGATTGAAAACATTTTTAAGATTATACAATATTGCAGCTTTTGTGACTAAAAACCATACAACATGGGTTTTTAGAACATCAAAACTTCATAATTTATATTTATCTTCTAATAAAGATGAAATTTTAAATTAAATATTATTTGGAATTTTATTCTTGAGGATTATCCTTTGGAAATAATTTTTTAAAAATAAATTTTCTCTAAATAACCCAAACGCCAAAACACACTCACGCGCCTGACAGCTACTAAAAGTTGTTCCCTAGAAACCCTTCATATTTCCCTCCAAGCCACCCCATGATGACAATGTCCCTATAAACCTGCACCATCATGATCGTGAGCAGACTTTACAGCTCACGATCACACATCAATCCCACTTTTCTCAAAACGTCTCCCACCATGATTACCCCACCATTTTTTAAAAATATTTTTAAACCCAACCTTTCCTCTCCGTGTCACTATGAAAGGCCATCATCCCCAACCTCTCATTCTTTTCGCTCACTAAAAGCTTACAAGCACTCACAAAATAAAGACGAACCTGCAACTCCCAACTTGCAAAAATGGTGTCCTCGGCTTGTCACGTGTCAAACAACAACGACAGCCACGTCCAATCCACCGGTGCAGTACAATCGTGTTCCTCCCTATCAAACCTAACAACCACACTATCGATCTCTGCCCATAGCTCTTCGAAGATAGGTTCGCTATACTTATCGAGTTCTTTAAGAATTGTATCCTCCAACTGGCCCTCACTCTCTCCGACAATGAGGTGCCGGTAAAGTACGTGCAACAATATTGGCAGACCTGCGATTTCTACTCGGAGAACCGTGGGATCATGGGTGACATCATTGTCCCCAACGACATGGTGTGCTCAATCAAAATTTCCCACCCCAAAATTTCAAAGGTATTGTTCATCCAACTCGACAGGAGTTCGGGATTACCCATTACGCCGAACCGCCAACCAGCCACGACATTCTACATTTTATTAGAATGTTGGTCTACAACAGGGATCGTCGCAACGCCTCCGATATCAAGTGGCAGTTTCTTCCACCTATGTGGAATACTTTCTTCTCCATCCTCGATCGAGCCCTCACATGCAAGTTAGGGAGCATGGACCAGGGCAATATCAATATCATGACCAACATGCCCTTGGACTATGCTCTTCTCATCTACAATGAGATACACGTTGTTGTGGTGAAGAAGAACAAGCTAATGGTCGCTGGAAAACCTGTTACATCGGTGCTCTTCCCGTGTTTCCTTGCCCCCTTTATAAGGGAAGCGATGAAGATGCACAAGCTCCCAAGAGATTCACCATTCACACCCCAATTTCTCATGAATGGTCATCACCCAACCATCTCCAAGGATGGTTACCCTACAGAGAGGCCCTTGTCAAAGGCCATGTTGAGTGTCATTCCAGACACCTCTACATGTCGTAGGACCTACGAGAGCTCTCTACTGGCCCAACAACCGAGGCCAGTTACCCCAGAGCACATAGAACCCTCCCTTGACACATGTGAGGGATCCCAAGAGGAGTCATCTTCATCGGATAATGAAGATGATGATGATGACACTCTTCCCACTTCCCTCAGCCCTATAAACACTACAATTCCATCATCCCTCCCTAGGAAACCACATCTTCTACCCCTGGCGACCAAGGCCAAAGGGGTATTAAACAAGGACCACCCAGTCCAATCCCATCCCAACCTAGCCATCGAGAGGCCATTCTTCAGGCATCTGAAGATGAACAAGCTGAGGTACCCCACCATCCATCACCTCTCTCCCAACAAGGGGTGATGAAGATATAAGAGACACTTCTTCTCATGGATTGCCACTTCCCGCACACACAGAAGCATGTGTTACTTATGACTTTGATTTACCCATTGATCGTTCAAAACGGTCACCTCTTCAAGCACAAACCCCGTCGATTCTTGGTCTAGCGAAGGGGACACACATCTACTTCCCTTCATCGGACTCTGAATCCAATAAAAAAGTACTTGTCGCAACATCGCGACATAGTTCCTTGCTTGAGGGCTATCAAGGACGTGATGGAACTCCTCCCATGCCTCACTCCCCACAAGGCATCGATGGAGGTGCCTCTGGAACTAAGGCCCAACCTACAATATTTGTAGCTGTAGGGGTTACCTCTCTTGTGGAATTGGTTACGAAGGCTGAGTTCCAAGCCTTTGTTGACTCAGCGGTCCATGCATGACCTTAAACTCAACTTGGTAGGGGTTGCTAAATCCATCCCTTCAATCAATCTTTCATCGATTCAGCAATCACTTGCATCCCTCGAGGCTCAATCGAGGGACAACACCACCAAACTTCAGATTTTCCAACAGCTCATAGTCCAGTAACACAACCACCTCACCAACATATCCACCACCCAAAACGAATCCATCACTGCCACCCTAACCATCCTCTCAGCCTAAATCACAGCAACTGATGAATCTATCGCCACCCACACCACCCAAGTAAACACCATAGCTACCTCCATTACCACCCTACCCACCACCATCATTGACAATCTACCACAAACAGCCCCTCCTCCATCCGCTTCTACAGCACCTACCAACGTTGAAGCCTTTACTTCATTTGCTGCAAAGGTAAGCAACCTCATATCTTCCATCTCCATACCTCCACCTGCTTCTACCTCCACTCCACCTCTACTGATGTGGTCACTCGGGCCAACCTTCGATCACTCACCAAGGCATTAATCTCAAACTTCAATAGATAAGCGCCAAATTTGCATCCAGAGCCGTCGAGCCTACCAACGCCCTCAGAAAAAGCCTCTTTCAACAACAAGATTGTACCAATTCTCTCCGCCTCACGATGGAAAACAGGCGAAGGTGAGAGACGGTGTGCAATTACATCAAGACCATGAGGCTAAAGAAGAAGAGAAGCAGAGCATCTTGCTCATCCAACCGCCCCCTCAAACGGCTAAGGCATGAAGTCCCAAACTAGGATGACCATGGTCTTGGTCCTCATGAAGGGGAGAACCCGGCCAATGCACCCATGGAAACTGCAGCACCACCACCACCACCATATGATCAACCATCCAACCAACCAACCCAAGGAACCGAAGCGAGGGAACCAGAGGCCCATCCCTCTGATGTACATAATGTACGTGTTCCCTCTTCTTGCACCCAAAATCCACCATCAACCAATGAGTTCTCACCAATCTTGGTGAGTTCTTCATCCTCTGATCACCCATCATCTCCCCAACCAGAAATAATGTTACCCTTCATCCCATCACCAACACCTCCTCCATCACCACCTCAACTAGGACCTTCCATCTCCCAAACAACTCAACCAGAACCAGAACCATTAAAGGAAGGAATATCTGCTTGCACATGCTTGTTTTGTTGGGTGATAGATGGCTCATGGCTGTGTTTGGGTGATGGGTTCTAGTGGGGGTATGGCTTCTGGTTGGGTAATTTCTTGTTGGGTAGGCTCTAGTTGTGTGGGTTATAGTTGGGTGGTTTCTGGTAGGGTTGGCTCTAGTTGTGGTTGGTTTGTTTTGGTGATGGAGGGTTTTGGTTGAGTAGGTTGGGTGATGGTTGTTTCTGGTTGAGTGGGTAAGGTGATGGGTGGTTCTAGTTGAGGTTGTGATGGAGGAGGTGTTGGTGATGGGGTAAAGGGTAAGGCTATTTCTTGTTGAGGTGAAGGTGGGTTATCAGATGATGAATAACTCACCAAAATTGATGAGAACTAATTTGTTGAGGTAAAGGGGTCTTGGGTGCAGGCAGAGGAAACATGTACATTTTGAACATCTTCAGAGGCTGAGCCTCTGGTTCCCTCACCTGGGTTCCTTGGGTTTCATGGGTTGGATGACTTTGTGGTGGTGGAGGTGGTGATGTAGTAGTTTCCATTAGTACTTGAGCCGGTTCTCCCCCTCATGAGGATGAAGACCATGATCGTCTTGGTCTGGGTCGTCATGCCTCGGCCTCTTAAGGGGGCRGTTAGTGGAGTAGGAGGCTCTACTTCTCTTCTTCTTTAGCCTCAATTTCTTGACGTACTTGTGCACCCTTTCTCTTGTTCACCTTTGTTCCATCATGCGAAAGAGAGTGTTGGTGTGTTCTTGTTGTTGGATGAGGCTCTTCTGTAATGCGTTGGTAGGCTTTACAGCTCTAGATGCAAATTTGGCACTTATCTCATTAAAACTCGATATTAAGGCCTTTGATAGAGCGTGCAGATCAGCTCTTGTGACCGCATCTGCAGAGGTGAAGGTTGAGTTTGAGGTTGAAGTTGAGGTTGAGGCGAGTGGAGGGATGGTGATGGAGGATATCATTTGTCTTATCTATACAACAAAAGAGTTGAAGGCTTCATTGGGTGTTTGTGGTAAATTGGCTAATATGGTCGTGGGTAGCGGTGGCGATGGAAGTGTTTAGGGAGTTTACTTGGGTGGTGAGGGAGGCAATGGCTTCATCAGTCACAAAGCTCTGGGTCGTGAGGGTTGCAAGGGTGGTAGTGATGGTTTGGTTTCTTGTGGTTGAAAGGATGGAAAGGGAGTTATGTTGTTGGACCATCAATTGTTGGATGATTTGAAGGCGGGTGGTGTTGTCCCTCGATTGAGCCTCGAGGGACGCAAGCGATTGTTGAATCGATGGAATGGATTCAACAATCCTTGCCAAGTTGAGTTTAAGGTCATCCAAGGACCGCTGAATTGAATCAGCAAAGGCTTGGAACTCAGCCTTTGTGACCAAGTCCGCTATTGGTAGGGTAACCCCTATAGCAACGGATGCTTTAGGTTGAGCCTCACTTCCAAAGGGGCCTCCATCGATGCCATGTGTGAAGTGAGGAAAGGGAAGACTTCTATCACGTCCTTGATATCCCTCAAGCAAAGAACTATCTCGTGATGCTTCGACATGAACTTCTTCTTCATCGGATATAGAGTCCGATGAAAGGAAGTAAATCTGTGTCCCCTTCGCTAGATCAAGTATCGAAGGGGGTTGTGCTTGAACGGACGATCGCTCTGAACGATCGATGGGTAATTCAAAAACAGAAGCAACACATGCTTCTGTGTGTGAAGGTAATGGCGAGCCATAAGGAGAAGAGGCTCTTATATCTTCATCACCCCCTGTTGAGATAGAGGTGATGGATGGTGGGGTTCCTCGGCTTGATCATCTCCTGAGGCCCGAAGAATGGCCTTTGGATGGCTGGCTTGGGTGGTCCTTGTTCAATACCCTTTTGGCCTTGATCTCCAGGGGTAGTGGATGTGGTTGCCCGGGGAGGGGGTGATGGAATAGATGTGTGTATAGGGCCAGGGGATGTAGGAGGAGTGTCATCATCATCATCTGATGAAAACGACTCCTCTTGAGATCCCTCGCTTGTGTTGGGGGATGGCACTATGTGCTCCGGGGTAGCTAGCCTCGGTTGTTGGGCCAGCATGGAGCTTYCGTATGCCCTACGGCAGGCATAGGTGGTAGGTATGACACTGAGCATTGCCCTAGATAGGGGCCTCTCTTCTGGGTAACCATCGTTGGAGATGGTTGGGCGATTGCCATTCATGATGTACTGTGGTGTGAATGGT
>NW_020205589.1:4190-5301 GCF_001531365.2 Cynara cardunculus var. scolymus | reverse complement strand
GAGTCGCACACCTTCCCCAAAACCGGTTGCATGTCCAAGAATGGCAGCATATGGGGATGGTTTCGATTCTAGCTTTCCAGGAATAGAGACAGATAATACCCTACATTCTCATTTCTTGAGTAAGTTTCGGATAAGAAAAGAAAACAATTTGGAAGTCTTTAGAATTCAGAAAGCTATAAGATAAAGATTTGATTTAGAGTTGCATGCAGGACTCAAGTCACCCAAAGGTGTAATCGGTTCTTAAAATGTAATTACTCTCTTCTTTTCTTTTGAGATTAAAAAGCTTTCTAGGTCATAGATTATCATCTGATGAAGACATATGCATGTCTTCAATGGATAATCTCACCATCCGAAACTTGAGTTGAGTAGAAAGATAGAAAATCGAACACTTTAAAGGGGATTAGATGACTTTAGGAGCATACTTTTTTGAAGACAAGGCAGATAAGAACAATTCGAGCACAGTAGCAATCCTAAATTTGCAGGTAGAAGAGTTTGGCTTGAAAGTGATGAATTATTTAGAGAGGGAGAATGAGGAAAGACCAGGGCTTTTTGAATAAAGAAGAGTTTTAAAAGAGGAAGTGGGGTATGTATATGAGACTTCTAGAAGAGAAGTGGGCTGGCCTCTAAAAGCCCAAGCCCAAGGATTTAAATATTTCCTTAAATGAAGGCCCAAAAATCTAAAATAACCAAAATATCCAATTCTGGAAGAAGACTAGCTGTCGTACAGAATGATCAGTTTGGGCAACCAGCACCTCAGAAAGAAGACAGCAGAGCCTCTGCGAAGAAAAGACGCCAGAGCTTTTGTGAAGAGACTCAGAGCTTCTGCAAAGAGATGCCAGAGTCTCTGTGAAAAGACAGAGAGTCTTTGTGAAAAGAATGAGAAGAATTGCCAGACTCTGAGAAAGGATGCAGAGTCTCTGAGAAGAGGAAACAGAGCCTTTGTAGATAGTGCCAGAGCCTCTGTAGATAGTGCCAGAGCCTCTGTAGCTAGTGCTAGAGCCTCTGTAGCTATCACCAGAGCCTCTGTGGCTAACGCCAGAGCCTCTGATCGAATAGGCGACCTCTTCAAGATCATACTCTGAATAAGGTTAATCCTAAAAGACTTAGTTTT
>NW_020205589.1:0-1345 GCF_001531365.2 Cynara cardunculus var. scolymus | reverse complement strand
CATCTCAAGGTTCCACAACTCCATCTCCAGCTTTTGGAGTTCACTTCTTGGACAGTATTCTTCCTTAAGTAATTTCTTAAACTCCTCCCATGAGAGCTGATTGGCTGCTTCTCGGCCTCTTGTTTGCACCAAGGTGTTCCACCATGTGAGTGCCCTTCCTTGTAAAAGACACGCCGCGTATTTTACTTTATTTCCTTTAGCGCAATCGCTGATGTTTAAAACGGATTCCATACTCTCGAGCCACGTCAATAATTCTACCGCTCCTTTAGTTCCGTTAAATTCCTTAGGATTGCAAGCTCGGAAAGTTTTATAAGTACATTCTCGCGGTGGTCGATGCTCCGATTTTGAAGGTTGGTTAGTATTTAAACTAGCAGCCACTTGGCTAACTATGCTGGGGAGTGCAGCAATAAGTTGCTCTGAAACGAGCTGGGCTAGATTAGGGTTTTCTCTTCTTGGCGGCATTTCTTTAAATCCTATCATAAGAGAATTCATAAGATTGAGTGGAACATGAGTGGCTTTCCATAAGATTTTAAGGATGCTTACATGTCGTACTTGCATGACAAAGGATAGGAAGATGACAAGCAATCGATATAAGATATAACAATCACATACCCAAAGACATAATGGAATTTCCTCAAAAAGATAGCATACATCATATGGTCAAGAAAAGATACAGAACAGAGTTTCAAGTTTCAGGTCAAAAGAGTAATCCAATCTAAATTCTTCCTAAAATAACAACCATCCAATGACCATTCCTAGTGTTAGCATCATCATACCAAAAACAAACAGCCACCTATATAACTTCCTAATCTCTCGCCTGGCGGCAGCAGCCATCTCCCYGTTCCACTTTATACCCTGATGATGTGCTTCCACAATTTCCGATAGGTTGTTGAGGATGTTGTGGTGATAACCAAGTTGGGTCTGATGCATTTGCGTGTCCTCCGCGATCCGCCTTACCCAATCCTTCTCCGATGGTTTCATCCCTTGCGGATAGGATGCCGGTATACCAGTCACAATTTGAGTCATTCTGCTCCCGCCTTGGGGTCGAGATGACTCTCCAACGACCCTCTGAGAGTTTCCAAACGTCACCCCCTGTGGTACAGGAACACTCTTTCAAGGCGTGAGTCTGGTCCTTGGTCCTTGTTGGGCTCGCGACGAAACATCAGAGACTGGCTCCATCGGAGGTAAGCAGGACACCTGTGGGGCAACCGCAGTACCACTAGAAATTGCATCCTGATCATATGGATCTATCTCTTTGTTWCGAGTTGGGTTCCTCTGAGAGCGACCGACTACGTAACCGGAATCGTCTATGGAATATTCGCTTGAATTTGAAGACATCGTCGAG
>NW_020205588.1:5242-6346 GCF_001531365.2 Cynara cardunculus var. scolymus | reverse complement strand
GTTATTCTATAAAAGTAAAATAACTAGTATCATACCTTTTTCTTAAAATCTTGAATATTCTTCAAGATTGACAGAATTTCCTGAAGGCTTGCTTGAAGGAATCTGCTGGAGGGTGGTTTGTTTTTAGAGATAGATTAGAGAGATGATATGGTATAGCGAGCAAGAGAGTTGGAAAATGAGAGTTTTCAAAGGATGTGGGGAATTTATATGTGAATTTTAAAGAGGTAAATGGGCTGGCCTCTAAAGGCCCAAACCCAATAAAACTTTTATTTTTCTTAAATAAAAATAAGTCCACTTACATTTATAACCCACTTATATAATTTACCCAAACATTAATAAAATGACACTATTAATTCCAAAACTCCACTTTTTGATAAAATTATTTGGACATTCAAATGGGACTTTTGTATTTTAATTCAAAAGTTTATAATATCAACTTTATTTTATTTGAAGCATTTCTATAATATTTGGCATTACACAAGTTAACTTCATCAATTACCCGCTGAGGCGTGATTTTCGGAACTAAACTTGGGAGCGAAGCCAGATGAACTCTAATCATCATGACTAGATCCTAGTAAAATATAATTCTAAATATAGGATCTATAACAAGGTGCTAACCTGAAGCTCCKAAATGACAGAATGTCACAGTCTCCCTATGCCAGAAAAATTTCGTSCTGAAATTTATTCGTCAAATCCAGATCATGACTCATTTGAGAACAAGTGGGGATACTTGCTTTTCATGAAATCTTCTCTTTCCCACGTGTACTCCAGTCCATGCCTTGAAGTCCAATGAACTTTTACAATTGGGATTTTGCTACGCCTCATTTGAGAACAAGTGGGGATACTTGACTTTATGGTCGAGGATTTTGATCGGCTCTTCAATGAAGCGTAACCGTTCGTTAWTTTGAATGTCTTCCAAAGGTAGAAYCAATGATTCATCGGCTAAAAATTTCTTATGGTTTGATACGTGAAATGTATCATGGATGGCACTAAGCTCTGGCGGCAAGTTTAGTTTGTATGCCACCGGTCCTACTCTTTCGAGTATTTCAAATGGACCAACATACCTTGGGCTAAGTTTTCCTTTCCTTCCGAAGCGCACAACTC
>NW_020205588.1:2547-4237 GCF_001531365.2 Cynara cardunculus var. scolymus | reverse complement strand
AGCATCCCCATGGCTCGTACCCTTGACGGTTTCACCCTTTCTTTCCGGCTTAAGGCGTCTCCTACCACATTAGCTTTCCCCGGGTGGTACTTTATTTCACAATCATAGTCATTGAGAAGTTTGACCCATCTCCGTTGCCTCATGTTCAACATCTTTTGATCTAGGATATGTTGAAGACTTTTGTGATCAGTGAAGATGACGCATTTGGTGCCATAAAGATAGTGCCTCCAAATCTTAAGTGCAAATACTACTGCCCCCAATTCAAGGTCATGAGTAGTATAATTTTTCTCGTGCACTTTGAGTTGCCTTGAGGCATATGCAATGACCTTATCTTTTTGCATTAGCACKCATCCTAAGCCTTGATGYGATGCATCACAATAGACCACAAAGTTTTCCGAACCCTCTGGTATGGATAAAATGGGTCCATTGCATAGCCTCTGCTTAAGAGTCTTAAACGCTCCTTCCTGTTTCTCTCCCCAAACAAACTTCTTGTCTTTCTGAGTTAAGGCTGTGAGTGGTAGTGTGATTTTTGAAAAGTTTGCGATGAATCGCCGATAATAGCCTGCCAAGCCAAGGAATTGACGAATTTCCGTCGGGGTTCTTGGGGCTTCCCATTTCTTAATGGCCTCAATCTTGGCAGGATCTACCTGAATCCCTTTGTCATTAACCACGTGACCAAGAAATTGTACTTCACGAATCCAAAATTTGCATTTGGAGAACTTTGTGTACAATTTCTAGTTCCAAAGTAGTTCTAATATCATCCTCAGATGTTGCTCATGGTCCTCCTTGCTTTGTGAATAAATCAGTATGTCGTCTATGAAAACAATTACAAATTTATCGAAGTATGGTCTGCAGACTCTATTCGTTAGAACCATAAAGACTGCCGGTGCATTGGTTAGCCCGAATGGCATAACTAGAAACTCATAATGACCATATCGGGTTCTGAATGTTGTTTTGGGAGTGTCCTCTTCCCTAATTCTCACTTGATGGTATCCAAATCATAGATCAATTTTTGAAAAGTATACCGCACCTTGGAGTTGATCAAACAGATCATCGATTCTAGGAAGAGGGTATCTATTCTTGATGGTCAACTTATTAAGTTCCCTATAATCAATGCATATTCGCATTGACCCATCTTTCTTTTTAACGAATAGAACCGGTGCACCCCATGGTGAGAAACTTGGCCTTATAAATCCTTTATCTAATAACTCCTGGAGTTGATTTTACATTTCTTGCACCGATGGTGCCAAACGATATGGTGCCTTTGCCACCGGGGCAGCTCCAGGGATTAAGTCGATACCAAATTCGACTTGTCTTGGCGGGGGTAATCCTGGTAAATCCTCCGGAAATACATCAGGAACTCCCGAACTACAAGGAAATCGTCAATACCTTTTTCTTTGACCTTCCTATCAATAACATGTGCCAAAAATGCAACATTATTCTTCTTCAAGTACCTCCGCATCTTCATGCAGGATACTATCTTAATTTTTCGATCTGACACATCTTCTCRAATCACAATTGGGTCATTTCCTTCTTGAGGAATTCAGATAACCTTTTCCGAACAAACAATTTCAGCTTGATTTCTGGATAGCCAATCCATGCCTATGACTTTGTCAAAACTTCCTAGTTCAATCGGAATAAGGTCTATGCTAAAATCCTTATTGGCTAAACTTAGAGTGCAATCCATGAT
>NW_020205588.1:0-1047 GCF_001531365.2 Cynara cardunculus var. scolymus | reverse complement strand
GGAAAACATTTAAGCATTTAAATGACCAACAGAATAATCCTATATTTATCATAACTTGATGTAGTTAAGCACTTCTCAAAATGTTAACATGCATTCATTGATGATTGTAGCCACAAAAACATGATCTTGAGTTTCTATGCAAAAGAGTGGATATCCTATCACTAGACAATGTTTCTAGAATAATAACCAGCCTATCWGTATTCCTAACATCAACATCAACATTCCACCCAACACCAAACACCTGTGCAACCTTCTAATCTCTCGCCTWGCTGCAATGACAACATCCGTGTTTTTCATCATTCGTTGATGGTGTGCTTCCACCACATCGGATAGGTTGTTCAGAATATGGTGATGATACCCCTGCCGGGTCTGGTGAGTTTGAGTATCTGATGCAATTCTMTGCACCCACTCTCGTTCAGCCGGGTTCAGGCCCTGGGCGTAGGATGCAGGTACTCCGGTCACTACTTGAGATATCCTTTTCCCCTGCTGTGGTCGGGATGACTCKCCTCTTACTCTAGAGGGATTCTCAAAAGTCACTCGCCGAGGTAATGGAATAATCTTCCTAGGCGTGACTCTAGTCCTTGGGCCGTGAAAGGCCTGAGGTGGAAGATCAGGTACTGGCTCCGATGGGGGTAGTATAGATGCTGGTGGTGAAGCAGGTGTCTTGTTGGTTCTGTGTCCTCCTGCTCGTACGGATCTACCTCCACATTAATGGATGAGCTCCTTCGAGATTGGCAAATCACATATCCGGATTCATCTGYCGAATATTCACTAGATGCAGGTGATGCCATAGTAATCTGTGATATTACACTCTTAATTACGAAACGCATCATCTATAAAAATACTTAGTGATATAACCAAAGCTTTTAAGCAAGACTAAGGGTGGCAATCAAGCTAGAATTTCTATCTAGAAAGTCTCTGGTTGCACTACCAGAGCTTCTGGTTGCATGACCAGAGCCTCTGGTTCATCTTACATAGGAAGGTATTAGGTAGCTCGTCCATCGGTCCTCTGATTCAATCTTACATAGAAAAGTAATGGATTTCTTG
>NW_020205587.1:2675-5931 GCF_001531365.2 Cynara cardunculus var. scolymus | reverse complement strand
CGGACAACATTTAAGCGGTTTAAAATAAACCGGTCACCTCTTGAGCGGTTTTCTATCCGGATGAGATTGTCCAGATATTAATCCGGTCACCACTTAAACGGTTTAAATAAGAATCCACATAAAATGAAACATAATTCATAATAACCAGTTCCAAATACTACTAAATTGTATGTAAACAATTTATATCGAAAACTTTAATACACTCACCTTTTAGAAATCGAGTATCAAAGCTTTTGAATCCTCTTCTTTTGCAATCTGTATAACTTCATAGAAAACTTTCTAAATATATTATGTGTAAACTTTCTTCTTCAACACTTCCTATATATAGTATAGAGGAGAGGTGGTGGGCGGCACAACCAACCGACCCCCCCCTTTTTTTTTAAATAACTTTATGTTTATCATATAAACATAACACACACACACATATACATACACATATATATATATAATAAGGAAATCTTAAATCAAAACTTAAAGCAGAATATTACATTTTGTGCCTAAATTGTTCTATGTTTTGTTTAGATATTATCAGATATATTTTTGTAAATTGATCCTTTAATTCAAACTTTGAACTGCAGTTGATCCTCTTTCATACAAATTGATACAATGAGTTCACGAGAAGCAATGGCTATTGGTACTGATACCAAGCAACCTGTTCTATTTCGTGGTGATTACAATCAGTGGAGAGACAGATTTCTGAATTTTGTTGAGAGAACGAAAGAAGGAGATCTGATAATGAAATCTTCAATGGAAGGTCCTGCTAGAAGGCATACCTACACAGAAAGTTCTTAAACTAAAGCATCAATATTCACTTGAAGAAAAAGAGAGACCTCATGCGGATGTGCTGTGCATGTCTTATATGATGCAAGCACTAACCATTGATATTTACACCAGTATTGACAGTCTTAAATCAGCAGGTCACAGCATGTGGGTTCAAATTGAAAAGATGATGATGGGTTCGAAAGTGGGAACTTAGCTGAAAATCACTAACTGTATTTCAGCCTATGAAGAATTCAAGGCTAAAGAAGGTGAAAGTCTTGATGATGTTTACAATAGGCTTGCCAGACTGCTTAATGAACTGACAAATAATGGAATTTCTAAAACTAYAATAGAGATTAATGTTAAGTTTCTTAACAATCTCCAGTCAGAGTGGAAACCATTTGCCAATCATATCAAATTCAATAAACAGTTATCTGATATCGATTTTCATGAAATTTATGAAACTCTGAAACAAAATGAGCAATATGTTTTGGAAATCCGAAATGCAAAGAAGAAAGAAAAAGAAGTTGCTGATCCTTTGGCTCTTATATTTGAGAGAAAGGAGAAGAAATTTTAAAGCAGATCTCAAAAGAAAGTAAAAGAAGTTAGTCAGTCAAGTGTAGAAGACAGTAACAGCTCAGATTCAGATTTCGAAATGTCAGAGATCAAACAGGCAATGGCAATACTGACTAAAGCATTCCAGAAGAAGTTCTTAAAAAGGCCACACTCGAACAACCAGATAATCTCGTCAGGTTGAAAATATGAATACAAAGACAAGTTTGGCGAGAAAAAGAAATATGAAGAAAAGAGGTTCGAAAAGAAAAATGAGAAAAAGCCGGAAGAAAAGAAGAATTTTATCAAAGGTGCAGCTGATGAAAACACAAAGTGTTATAACTGTGGTAAGCTAGGCCACATTGCTATAAATTGTAGGAAGCTGGTAAATCGCAATACCGACTACTACAAGAATAAATTCCTTCTGTCCAAACAAAGATATGCCGACAAAACACTTATGGCTGAGGATGAACACTGGTTGAATCTGATTGACGAAGAAGAAGAAACTGAAGCTATTGCACATGTGTGTGCTTGATGGCTAAAGCAGATAATGATTTGTCAGGTGAAGAAGAACAAATGAATGATGAGGTATTACATCAATCATGCATTAAACAGATGCAAAAGATGATGCTCAAAATTCAAACTTTCCAGCAAGAATTAAAATCAGAAAAATTGCGTTCAAATAATTTTGAAAATCAATTAAAAACGCAAAAAGAAAAATTTACCAAATTATATATTGAAAATGCTGGAAACTTGAATTGGGCTAAGTCTTTGCAATCTGAGTCCAAATTATTTGATGAAAAATCCAATGTTTTAAAAGCCGAATTATTTGAAATAAAGGAAAAATATAAATCATTAGCATTAGTTAATGAAGAACAAGTTGTTAAAATAAGTAAGCTTGATCTAAAAATAATTCAGTTAAATAAAACTCTGAACACTAAAGAAGAAATTTTATATAAACGAGGACAAACTGATCAAACCATCTTTTGAAACAAACCATCAGAAACAAGATATTTTAACCCTCGGGAAGGGCTGGGGTATGAAAATTCTAAATTTTTAGAAAAAGCTTTACGTTATGCCCCGACCTTATGTAATTCTAAATATATTTTTTGTGTTCCCCAGTATTTAGTAAAATTTACAAAATCTTATGACGAGGTTGAACAAAAAGAAGATCTTAATCGTCAAAAAAAAGACAAGATGCAAGTTCCGTTTAATTATTCAAAACTAAATGAAAGTTTCAAAAATCAGGACTCTGCAGTTTCAACAATTTTTTTCCATAGTTATTCAAAAGCAGCGCTTGAAGCAAAACCAGTTAAACCAAAACCTTATACTCCTACTCTTATTTTAGAAAAAGAAGTGGTTCAGTTGGAAAAGACTTTAAATGAAGAAAGACTTTCATTTAACAAGCAAAAACAAGAATTTTTAGATAAAATTTAATCTTTACAAAATTCTATTAGAAAAACGGAACATGCTGAGTCTGAGTATTTTTCGTGTGAAAAAATCTTTAAGTGAAGCTAATGACTCAGAAGAAATAAATGCTTTTAATGAAGAAAWTAATTTTTCTAATATTTTAAATTCAGATGTTTGCTTAGATGATGAAGTTGATAARTTTGATTTTACAAACATTTTACCCAGTCATGAAGATTTTATTGTTAAAAACAATATGACTGAGGATTCTGATTTACCTTCAGATTTTCAAAAGAATTTTAATCAACAACCTGTTTTCGAGAATGATTATTATAAAAAGTGTTGGACCTGTAAATTCAGCTTTGATATTGATCTGTTACTCTGAATGAACTCTAAGACGATTAAAGTGCAGCGGAAACAAWTATAAGAAYADAACAGAGTAATTAAACCAAGAACACACAGTTAAGATGATGAAGAAGATGAACACAGGAGAATAGCTTCATAGGTTTTTCAATTCATTCAATTGAAAATTGACGAT
>NW_020205587.1:0-1250 GCF_001531365.2 Cynara cardunculus var. scolymus | reverse complement strand
CTTCTCATAAGCTAAAGACAGAGTTCATTACTGATCGTCCTCTACATCATCTTTATATGGATCTCTGCGGTCCTATGAGAATTCAAAGCATCAATGGTAAAAAGTATGTGCTGGTCATAGTCGATGACTATTCCAGATATATACATGGGTTCATTTTCTGCGGTCAAAGGATGAAACAGCCGAGATAATTATTTCCTTCTTGAAGACAGTTCAAAATAATCTGCAACTTCAAGTTAAGAAAATCAGAACAGACAATGGAACTGAATTCAAGAACAACACACTCGATTCATATCTTGACTCCATTGGTATTTCTCGTACATTCTCGACAGCCTGGACACCACAACATAATGGTGTTGTTGAAAGAAAGAACAGAACGTTGGTGGAAGCGGCACGGACATTGCTTACTTGTTCAAGCCTTCCTTTATTCTTATAGGCTGAAGCACTAGCGACTGTTTGTTTTACTCAAAACCGCTCACTTGTAAACAAAAGGTTTGGTAAAACTCAGTATGAGATTATAAATAAAAGAATACCTAACATCAATTTCTTTCGAGTCTTTGGATGTAGATGCTTCATTTTAAATGATAAAAAGGACAAAGGGAAGTTTGCTGCTAAAGCTGATGAAGCAGTTTTTGTTGGATACTCGAAGACATCCGCTGCATACAGGGTCTACAACAAAAGGACCAAAATCATCAATGAAAGCGTGAATGTGTCATTTGATGAAGTAATTGATGTGGCTTCTGAACAAGTCAGTTCAGGACCCGGTCTTATAATTAACACTACACGGAAAGATGATCAACCTAAGTCTTCTAAATCTGATAAAACTGATTTAAATTTCTTATTTGAACACTTTTATGAAGAATATTTTGATAATAAGCCTAATCAGTCTATTGTTTTTATCAGGGAAAATTTAACTGAAACAAAAGAGGAAGCAGAATAAGTCGACGAAGAAATAGAAATTGAAAATCCGATCAATCCCATTCAGTGTGAAGAGGGTGAAACTTCTGAAATGCAAGAGGTGTTGGTTGAACCAATTGACAATAATCCACCTCAATCAGATATTCAACCTATCCTAGTTCCAAATATTGAACATTCACCTGAACCTATTCCTATAAACTCCCCAAGTTCTTATATTGATCAAAATTCAGATCAAAGTTCTTATACTCCTTTACCTCATAGCAAGAAGTGGACCCGAGATCATCCAATACATCAAGTAATTGGTGATCCATCAGCACCTATTCATACACAGTCCG
>NW_020205586.1:0-6150 GCF_001531365.2 Cynara cardunculus var. scolymus | reverse complement strand
TGGTAGACCTCTTCTGTCAACACTTGCAGTAGTACTTTTTCATACTTTTACATTAAATGAAATATGAGAACTAATAAAGAGGCTTTGCATAGTAGATGCAGAAGCTCTGTCATATAGACAAAAACTAAACAATCCGGAGTCAAACATAAATATTCTTGAGAAGGATGCAGAAGCTCTGTATAGTACATATAGAGGCTCTGTGTGAGTTAATGAAGATTGAGCATACCCAACTTGCTAACTAAGAAATTAAACCTCTTTTCATCAAGAGTTTTAGTAAAAATGTTAGCAAGTTGATGATTTGTATTGACAAAAAACATTTCAATCATACCTTTCTTTACATGGTTTTTGATGAAATGGTAACACACATCAATGTTCTTCGTTTTTGAGTGTTGTACTGGATTTGCTGTGATCGCTATCGTGCTTTCAGAGTCACAAAGGATTGAAATTTTGTCAAACTCAACGCCATAGTCTTTTAGTTGAGTCTTCATTCAAATTACTTGTGAACAACAGCTTGTTGCGGCTATATATTCTTCTTCCGTAGTTGAAGTAGATTCACAGTTCTACTTCTTGGATGTCCAACTGATGAGCTTGCCACCAAGCAGTTGACAACTCCCTGATGTACTCTTGCGGTCAAGTTTGCATTCTTCTTGATCAGAGTCTGTATACGCGATAAGATCAAACCTAGAATACTTAGGATACTAGAGACCCAAAAGTTAAGTCCCTTTTAGATATAGAAAGATCCTTTTCACAGCAGATAGATGAGATTCCTTAGGATTTGTTTGATATCTAGCATAGAGACAAGTAGCAAACATTATATCTGGTCGACTAGCCGTGAGATATAGTAGTGATCCAATTATGCCACGGTAAGTCTTGACATCCACCGGTTTCCCAGATTGATCAGCATTAAGCTTAATCCCTGTTGCGATTGGTGTTCTCATGATTGAAGAGTTATGAAGTTGGTACTTCTTTAATATGTCAGAGACATACTTAGCTTGGCTAATGAAGATACCGTCCTCTCTCTGTTTTACTTGCAAGCTGAGGAAGAATGTTAATTCTCCCATCATGCTCATTTCAAACTCACTCTTCATCAAGACAGAGAACTTATCACAGTGTCTCTGGTTCGTTGAACCAAATATGATGTCGTCCACATAAATTTGGAATAGGAGCATCTCACCTTTATGCCTCTTAATAAATATAGTGGTGTCGATTTTATCTTTTTCAAAACCATTTGATAAAAGAAAAGACGAAAGACGTTCATACCAGGCTCGTGGAGCTTGTTTAAGTCCATATAGAGCTTTGTTTAAAAAGTAGACGTACTTTGGGTGTGTGGAACTTTCAAATCCCGGAGGTTGTTGAACGTAGACTTCCTCCTTCATCTTACCATTTAGAAAGGTTGACTTGACCTCCATTTGATAGACTCAGAATCCCTTATGTGCAGAGAAGGCTAGGAATAAGCGTATAGCTTCTAGCCTTGCCACTGGAGCAAAGGTCTCCTCATAGTCTATGCCCTCTTCTTGGCAATAGAATTTTGCAACGAGTCTGAATACGATGCCATCCTCATTCTTTTTGTTCCTGAAAACCCACTTACAACCAATTGCAATTTTATCTATTGGTAAGGGAACAAGAGTCCATACCTTATTTCTTTCGAACTGTTGGAGTTCTTCTTGCATGGTTTCAACCCAACTAGGGTCTTGTAGGGCTTCAATAAATTTCTTAGGCTCTACCATGCTTAGAAAGTTTACAAATAAACATTCATTTGCAGTGGCATCTCTTGTTTTCACAAAGCTTGAAGGTTCACCAATTATTTGATGAAGAGGATGATCTTTTGTCTATCTTGTCGTGGGGACTGGAACAGAAGTTGGAGTCATTGGATCATGTTCCATGGATATGGTTGGCATTTGGCTCATGGAAGGCGATGAAGGCTCTGCTTGCTCCCCCTCGGATGATGGTACAGAGGAACCAGGTTCAAAGACAGAGATATTTTGCTCTGGCTCTAAAAGACTACGCTCTGATATAGAGCTGGAGGAATCTGTTTGTGGATTTGCTTTATCACCAGAGGAAGCAGAGGTGTGACAAGGGCTAGAGATTGATGTGCTTGCCATTTGTGGCTCTTCACGAACAAGTGCAGAATCATCTATGGGTGCACGCACAGAGATGTCCTCATCACCAAAGAAGTCTTCAAATAATTGCCTCAGTTCCAATTCCCTTGACTTTGTTAGAGAATTGGAAGTCGTCGAGACGTTGATGCTTTCCATGACAGTCTTGGTTCGTAGGTTGAAAACTCTATAGGCCTTGGCATGTGTAGAATATCCAAGAAATTTCTCTTTATCGGCCTTCTTATCGAACTTTCCAAGCTGATCACGGTCATTCAAGATGAAGCATCTGCAACCAAAGATATGCAAAAATTTAACGTTAGGATTTCTTTGGTTAATAAGTTCATAAGGCGTCTTCATGTGTCTCTTAACCACCATTGCTCTATTTTGAATAAAGCATGCGGTTGAGATAGCTTCTGCCCAAAAATGGGTTGAAAGACCAGAGTCTGCAAGCATTGTTCTTACAACTTCAACTAATGTACGATTCTTTCTTTCCACTGCACCATTCTATTATGGAGTTCTTGCAACCTAGAAGTTTTGAGATATGCCCTCCTTGACCAGATACGCATCGATTTTTGCATACTTGAACTCGGTTCCATTATCACTTCTCACCTTTTGAATTCTACTCTGTAGAAGGACTTGAATCTTTGTCATTAGTTTGATCATCAGCTTTGGCACATCTAACTTCTTCCTTACAAACTCAATCCAAGTATATCTTGAAAATTCATCAATCAGCACAAGGATATACTTTTTGCCAGACAAACTCTACACAAAGATTCGGCGATAGAGGTCCACATGAAGCATATGCAGAGGTCTAATACAGGACACATCTGTCTTTGTCTTGTGGGATGCTCTTTTGAGCTTTCCCATTTCCCAAGCAGGACAAAGATGGTCCTTTTCGAACTTTATAGCTGGTAGTCCGTCAACGAGATTGTTTTCCACAATCTTCTCTATATTTTGAAAATTTAAGTGAGAAAACTTGTGATGCCAGAGCAATGCCTCTTCACACTTACGAGATACGAGACAGAGTGTCTCTGAATTATCTCTTGGTGAGAAGTTCATAAGGTATAAGTTACCTTTACGTTTGGCTCTTAGCAACTCCCGACCTGATTCTGACATAATTGAAGAAGCTTCATTTTGGATCTTGACATTATAGCCAGAATCACAAAGTTCACTTATGCTCAAAAGATTATGTTTAAGCCTAGAGACATAAGCAACTTTAAAGACATAAACCTTACCTTGGTGAAGATCTCCATAACCCTTTATTTCTCCTTGCATGTTATCCCCAAAGGTTACTCGCCTTCCAATTTTCTCTCTATAGAGGAGAGTGTTGGTCCCGTAAGGGTCTACAAAAAGAGAAACAGTTTGTAGAAGGGGGGGTATGAATACAAACATAATATTTTCAAATTTAAAATATATATTGATAGAGAAGATCAATATAGATTTTACAAGATTGTTTGCGGAAAGATAAGGTAATAAAAACCTATCTAAACAATCTTTGGTTACACACAATGCTTTAGCAATTAAAAGAAAAGAAACTGCTAAAGGAAAAGATCCTTTACTTTAAGCTAGAAGATGCTTTGAAGTAAGAATTAGGTTAGAGAGAGAGATGCGCTCTCTGCATGAGGAAGAAACACTTCTATTTATACTCAGTGCATTAAATGTCCATGTAATGCAATATGGTAGGCTTAGAGTGCGTGTCAAGCCTTAAAAGGAAGACTTGTCCTTTGCTACAGTGAATAGTACAAAAGCACTATTTCTGAGCAAACATCTTTACCTAAAGTTGGTGGACAAATAGTCGACTAGTAAGCTCCGTACCGTACTAACTTTTTGTAAGGGTATGGGTTTTGTCCTTTGTGTGCATAAGGACAAGACAACAACAATCGTGCTAAGCAAGCCTCCTTTGATCGTTGAATGCTGGAATGACCTGAAGGTCTCATCATCATTCGCTAAAGCTTGAACAGTGCTTACACATTTGTAGACAGGCTTGTAATCACTGAATACCGCTTCAGATTACGTACTCACCGGTCTCTAATCTTCAGTTTCAGTCTTCGACGTTTGCTGAAGGTTCTTTGGTGTGAGTGTTGTCTTCTTGAAGTATTGTTGTCTCTGATAGATTTACAATGCAAGTTCTTCAGCGATCACTGAACATACTCGGTGAAGATCGCTGAAACTAAAAATACAGAAACACAAATACAACGTGAAAGAGAAAAGGGATTATCATCAAATGACTGAGAGAGAAGATCAACAATCTCCCCCTATTTGATGATAACAAGATAACATAAAGAAGGTTATCTTATCAAATAATTGTAAGAAAAAGTTATATACAAAGTGTATATCCCTTTTTACTATTTTGGCATCTTTTTCAGTTTGGTCAGTCTCAGCTTGAGAAGTTTTCGTAAGTTATATCTAAGAAATTTACAAGTACGGAAACTGAAACTGAAAGCCTATTCACTGACTTATAGACTGTTAGTGAATTCAAAAAGTAACACTGGAACTCATAGACTTGTGTCCCTTTTACTTTTTTCAAGGATCTTTTTCAGTGAAGTATGTGGAATACACATTTTATTAATCATACGAAATAATACAAGTATTACATTACATATTCAGAACTTACAGAATGTAAGTACAATCAATGAAAGAACACATAGTATAAGAATTTATAAGGAAAAGTGGATTGTTGTTACGAAGAGAATCTATTCTAGAGATCTTAGATCTATGTACCCAGGTACATTTTCACCAAGGTTTCTTCGACGTAGGAATTCTCTTCGTATCTTCAGATCGACGACTTTTCCAGGCATGCTATCATCTATCCAGAGTAAAAGATAAATCAAGTGATCCATTGGACATAGATGTAGCTCTAACATTCTCTGAAATCTGACTTCACCTTCATAGTCATGGAATATAACTCCTAACTCAGGTTTAAAATGCACAGAATTATGTGTATAGGGACCCTTATCTGGCAAGTCAAGATTCAGTATAGAAATGTCTGTACTCTTATGAACCTTCAGGATTTCATCTAAGGAGAACCTTGTTTCATGTTCTTCCTTAGGTATGGTCCTTCATTAGGATCATAGAGTTTTTGTTTCTTCTTCCCACCTTTCTTCAGAGTTGGCCGGTCAGGGACCTTGACATACCTGGACAGCCTTTTGATGAGCTCGTTGATGGTGTCCTCGATAAGTGTCTTGTGTCTCGACTTGGATTGCTGAATGGCTTGTCTGATCTCCATTCATTTGCTGTATCCATAGCGGCCAAGGTAGGAAGGGTACTCGGTAACGGCATCAAGATTGTCCTTGGTGATGAGCATTGAGACCAGTGTTCCGCCGTCTTTAGAACGTCCGCTGATGCTGAAGCTGATAATTGGGCGGGGACTGAGTCTCTTTTTTAGTTTTGCTTTGCTCCATTGCTTGTCCTTATCATCCAGCTTCAGCTTCTTCTTGCGTTCAGCTTCTGCAATCGAAAGAAGTCTAGCTTGGGCTTGGACAACATTCACCATTTTCTTGGACTTTTTCTTGGGAAGGACTTTAGCAGCTAGTGACTTGGCCAACTTTAAGTTGTCTTCCGTCTACTTCTTTTGAAGCTCTAGCTCTTTTTCAGCCCTTAATGCCTCGAGTCTTTTAGCTTCAGATAAGAAGTCAAACTCACCACCACTAGAGGTACAAAGAGGGATTTTTACTCTAGTCTAGTCGAGTGACTCCTTCAGCTGAGACATCTGCTGGTCTGTTGGAGCACAAGAGATGGGTTGATCAAATACCTGCTCAAGTCGACCGCAGGTTGTTGATGGAATATGAAGTTCATATTCTAAAGTAATCACTACCTGAGAGGTAGAGTCTTCAAACAAGGTTTGTTGAGGGATTTCGAAAAGTACCTTCAAGTTACCTTCTTTAGCGAACGCCTTGCCTTTCGACTTGGGGTCCTGGTTCCCTGATGGAGTCGATTCACCCTGCCTTTGCTCCCCCTGGGATGTAGAATCTGTTAGAACCCATAATGCAAAATGTAAAAAGTAATGAAAAACAATAAGTGATGAAGAACCAGAAGACCAATGGAGATATCAAGG
>NW_020205585.1:0-6151 GCF_001531365.2 Cynara cardunculus var. scolymus | reverse complement strand
TATTACATTAATTCTTTAAGTTTGACATTTATATATTTTTAGTTCTTAATTTTTACATATATGTATAATAAGTTTAAGCTTTGTAACTAAAAAAATTATAATTGCTTAACAATATACTTTACACCATCATTTTTACAAAAAAGTATACGTAGGTTGAATTTGTAAAACACTAATAATTAAATATAATGATATTAGAGAAAATTTGTATAAGTTAGAAAAAAATGAATATATTTTAAATATTTTTGTTTGATGTTAAAAAACAGAGTAATGTACTGTACATGAATCACCATATATATAAAAAAAAAGTTACACCATTCGGTGCAAATGATTGAATATGGTCAAAATAAAATTAGATAGGGCAATTTCAATGTCCATGAACACTTTCCGGCCTTACGTATGTGATTCTAGTAATTTGTTCACCTTTGTAAAATAAAAGCCAGATTATATAAGAATGAAATGTACTGTATTATGTTTCCTATTTTCAGGAACCTAGTTCTAAAATCTCAATTTGTGTGTTTACAACAAGACATAAGGCTAGCTCAATTAACGAATAAAGGCTAGGACTTGGGCTCCTCCATATAGGTTGCTAGTTTAATTCTCCTCAAAGTCACTGAGAAGTTTTTTTTCTTCGAGACCCCATGGGATTACTTGAGGTGCATGTAAGCAGACACAACACCCACGATTAACCCAAAAAGGTTTGATATAAAAGATTCAAGTAATATTTTTTTTACAGAAATTCAACAAGTTCTATCTTTTCAAAAAGTAATATTATGTTCATTTATTTATCAAAACGATAATACATCCTCAAAATGTAGCTTATGAAAGTGGGTTCACAAAAATAGAAACGACAACAAAATATGTACACTTTTGTCTATAGTGAAATTGAAGACAGATTATGATCATAAACTATATAATCCCGTTGTGGAACTCCTTCCACATATTCTATTGATAGCAAAAAAAATCCTTTATTTGTCTGTTTTAGATTTTTTTTTGTGAAATGGAAATATTATTCATCTAAAATGATCTTTTACATAGGTGCTTGTGGAAATGATGATGGCAATGGAAACAAGGAAACTAAGACCATTTCAAATTCCGATAACTCAAGTCACAAGATGATTTCAGGCTTTTGCATACGTTTGCTGAAATCATTTTGTAAAGGCGATGTACAACGTTGTTACTGTTGTGTCGGACTATTTCATACTGTATGTGTGCCAAGTTATGATTTGTGCAACACTATATGCTCTTTAAGGTTAAACTGATTATAATAACTTTATTATAAGTGAATTCATTATCTTTTATGTGTCAATCCAATATTCATGTTATATTTTCATATATTATTTTCATCCTATACTATTAATATGTAATGCCCCAAACCACACATTGCATGTAACATATATTTCATATAAAAGAAGTACATGTTTATATACCACATTGGTCCCTTAGTACAAGAATCTATCAATACAAAATACATGGTCCAAAAATTCAGAATACAAATCTTGCACTAATCCAGTTTCATCTATCAAAACTATACAAATCATCAGTCAATCTTCATGTAGATAAACATATAGGGAAATTATTATATTTTCCCTTTTCCCTTACCTTCTGCACTTCCTTCAATACAAGTTTAAAAATCACAAAAGGAAGGTTAGACCGAAAGGTCTAGTGAGTTATCCTACTTGTGTTATTGCAGGGTGAAAATCACCAAAACCTTTATATAAAACAACTTTTCATATATATATATATATATATATATATCAAATATATGAACAAGTAAGATCATAGTGTCAATACCTTTCACCTTTCAAGTCAATACTCTGCTTGCAATTAATACATCAAAACCAAACAGGTTTATACTAGTAAATTATCGGAAAGCCACTTTTAAACCTTTTTAAATAAGATAAGGTTTAATCAAAGTTTCAGACCAAACCTGTTATCTCCTCTTCTATAACATCTGGACTATGATTTCCATTAAGAACCTTGATTCTAAATCTTTAAATCACAAAGAAATAAAGATTCCAAGACATGGTAATCTTAAGGGATATAATAGTAAGAGTTATATTACGAAATACACATATACAAATGTCTCCTTTATATCCAAATGTACACCTCTCCTTGATATGCCACCCTTATCTCATGGTACACCTCTTCTTAATATGCCACCCTTATCCCATAGTACACCTCTCCTCGATATGCCACCCTTATTTCCCCATCAAAATATTTCACAAAACTATTCCATGTAAAATAGACCGCAGTCAATGGAATAATATTTATCAAAATTCCCATTTCTTATTAAAAATAATCAATAAGATGCTAAATCAACACATAATCCGGTCAATACCTTGGCCGAATTATAAATCTGGACGATACATCATATTATATTCGAGTTAACACTTGAAATAAACCTCAATACTTTGTCCGGATTACTAATCCAAACAACACTATTCATGTTTTGTCCGATTTAGTAATCCGGTCAACCTCATAGTCATATTCATACTTCTCCGGTTTAAACATTAATTATAATTCAAAGTTCAATAATTCGCTCAATATGTAAATCGGTTATCACTTGATCGGATTACCCTTAAACCGGGTGAACCTATATCCGGTTTATATCTAGATCATCTAAGCCTTGTCCGGTTTAGGGCTAAACCGCTTAACCCTTGACCGGTTTACACATAAACCGCTCGATCTTTACCCTATTTATTTCTAATCGCTCACAATGTGTCCGGTTTACATAAAATAGGTGAAAGTTCATATGAATCAGTTATGCAAATTTTCATAAAAATATACAAAATAGTTTAACCACTCACCTTAAAATATTTTAGAATTAAGGTTGGCACAACTTGAATCTTCTTGATTCAGTATCAAAAGCAATCCGGTCAAGCTCTCTATCTAAATCGCACACTTCTTCAAAATAGCAGGATGAGGAAGAATGAAGGCTTCATCTCATATTTATACCCCTTTCTTATTATGGAAAGGCGGTTACCGTCCTCATGCATGCATACAACACATGCATTTCCCTTTATACATGCATACATTTATATGCTGACACATACATTTCATGCATACATATACATATTTATGCATATATTCATATTGTACATTTATTCTTATGCATAACACACATACTTACATGATTAAATATAACAATGTATCTTGCTTTCACATAATCATATAACAAATATTCACGTATTAATTACCTCAGGTGATAATTAGGTTCCGGTTATCACATAATATTTAATCTGGTACGTAGTTTAAGAAAATTGTTTACAATATTCTTTTCTTTTTCTTTTATATTTTTTGATGAATAGAATCACGATTACTTTCATGGAAAATTTAATGGATGTTGAAGATATTGTTTGTCTAAAATGTCATTTAACAAGAACAAAATAAAGAACTTCTTTAATGTATAAAATCAATATCACCAATTTTTATATTCATTTTTAGCGGACAATAAAATAAACTAGACTTGAATAGAACATACATAAAAAATATGGTGTATATACTTTGAACAATAAAAAAAAATGTTAACGTATTTTAAGGCGAAACAAATATGTAAAAAGACTAAATATTATGTTGCTTGTAGTAAATGTAAAGTCACAAATAAATAACTTATTATTAGATAAGAGCTTCCTCATGTTGGATCTGAGAAGATAACTTACCTGCGAAATATTAAGTATGGAAGACTAGTCATAGCTCTTGTAAAGACAAGCCAGATATCTAATTGTGAAGATCCAATTGGCTGGTTTTGATCTGTTTTTGACTTGTTTAAAATGTATTTTCGAGAAGTTTTGTACTAGTTTTAGTAGTAATTTTTGAGTTTTGTGGAATTTTTCTCATTTTTCTTCAAGTTTCTCTCAGATCTGAGAACATCACTTGTTGAATATTTATTTGAGCGATATTCTTCAAGAATATTGTTGGTTGAAGTTTCTGTTAAAGCTTGTCCGATTTTTGAAGATATCGATCACTTAGTAAGTGGTTTTTGGTAATATCGTTTAAGTCAAGCGATTTCTGAGAGTTCTAGTTTTTTGTTGAAATGTATCCAATATTTGAGTATATCGCTTAGTGTTCAAGTGGTATTTGAAGATAAAGATATTGTTCAAGTATCAAGCGATATTTGAAGTTGAAGATATCGCTAAAGTATTAAGTGGTTTTCGTATCAAGCGATATTTGTGTCAAGCGATTTCTGTGTCAAGTGATTTTCTCCTAAGTGTCAAGCGATATTCTCCTAGTTGTGATAGATATTCTATATTTGAGTTTTTTGAACTATAAATAGATCAATTAATCATACAGTAATCATGTCTGCAAGAGAAGCGATGACGAATGATTCAGACACAAAACCACATGTTTTGTTTAGAGGCGATTATCCTCAATGGAGAGACAGATTTTTGGATTTTATTGCAAGATGTGACTTAGGTGATGAGATAATGGAGTCTTTGACTGAAGGACCAAAGATATTTCTACAAGAAATTCCAGTAGTACGAGAAAAAAATACACCTGCTATAATAAATCCGAAAGAGAAGTGCAGGTATTCTGATTCTGAGAAAAGAAAAGCAAGATGAGACATTTTGTGTAAGTCATTTCTGATGCAGGGGATAAAAAATGAGATATACATTAGTATTGACAGTTTCAAGCAATCTGGTAAAAGTATATGGGATCA
This sequence comes from Cynara cardunculus var. scolymus, assembly GCF_001531365.2. NCBI lineage: Eukaryota > Viridiplantae > Streptophyta > Magnoliopsida > Asterales > Asteraceae > Cynara > Cynara cardunculus. The sequence continues at coordinate 1,494 of NW_020205585.1, read as the reverse complement.
GATAGAAAAGATGATGGGTTCAAAAGTGAGAACTCAGTTGAAGATAACAAATTGTACTACAAGCTATGAGGATTTCAAGGCAAAGGAAGAAGAGAGTTTAGAAGAAACTTATGAGAGGTTTACATGGTTGTTAAATGAACTGATAAAGAATGAAATAAGCAAGATGAAGATTTAATGTAAAGTTTATGAGTAATTTGCACCCTGAGTTGAAGTCATTTGCCACTTACACAAAGCATAACAAGTCATTGTCAGAGATTGACATACATAAAGTGTATGAAACTCTAAACCTGAATGAGGAAGAAGTTATGTAGATCAGAGCAGCAAAGAAGAAGAATGAGAAGTCAGTTGCAGATCCACTAGCTCTAGTATCTGAAAAGAGAAGAAGATCATGGGGTAGTTCGTCGATGAAAGATTTGGTATAAGAAAGAATCTACTAATGAARAGATTTTTTGTAACACCCCATACCAYATATTGCATGTAACACATACTTTATATAAAAGAAATACATGTTATASCCCACATTGGTCCCTTAATACAAGAATATACCAGTATAAAATACATGGTTCAAAAATTCAAAATACAAATTYTTGTACTAATCCACGTTYATCTACCAAAACTGTAACATCCAATTTCTAATATGCSCAAATTATTTKCTTARTATATTTAATTATTGGGTTAAAGAGAACTTATGATTTAGTGGGAGTTTGGGTCTGAAGTTTTAGAATTATATTTCTTAAGAATATATTAGAGGATTTGGAAAATATCACGTCAAATRGATACGTAAAACGGATTTTTTTGGGAGATCTTTTTTAACATCCCACAATTATCACATACAGATAATCCACATACATATACTCATAAAACAAAATAAAATATTTATTAATACAAAACAGGGACTAACAAAATCTTTCTTTAATACATTTATGAGCAACTAATTTCAACAACTCCAAATTTCATCGTTTAAACTTTCCCTTTCCTTTGTCCTGTGATGTATGATGATCTGCAAAACAGGTTAGTCCAATAACTGAGCATTAGACCAAAAGGTCTAGTGAGTGTACAAATCTCATATCAATAACTTACATTCCAAACTAACAGTTTAAAATCAAACCTGTATACACATAAACATTTTATCTATATTTAAAGAGATTCATTCCTCTTGCGGTTACACCGCCATTTCATCTCTCTCGCGGTTACACCGCCATTTCATCTTGCTCGTGGTTACACCGCCATTTCATCTCTCTCGCGGTTATACCGCCATTTCACCTCTCTCACGGTTACACCGCCATTTCATCTCTCTCGCCGTTACACCGCCATTTCACCTCTCTCGCGGTTACACCGACATTTCAGCTCTCTCGCGGTTACACCGTCATTTTACCTCTCTCGCGGTTACACTGCCATTTCACCTCTCTCGCGGTTACACCGCCATTTCACCTCTCTCGTGGTTACACCGCCATTTCATCTCTCTCGCGGTTATACCGCCATTTCACCTCTCTC